>NW_024412423.1:13266878-13307599 GCF_014898765.1 Herpailurus yagouaroundi | reverse complement strand
AAAGAAAGAAAGAAAGAAAGAAAGAAAGAAAGAAAGAAAGAAAGAAAAAAGAAAGAGAAAAAAGAAAAAAACCACTGTGAATGTTTTAAATATTCAGGCATTCTAGACCAAGTAGTCGGTGCACAAAAACATTCTGTATGCATACACAATATCGCCTTCTTGCAGTCACATTCTCAGAAAATCAAGCCTTGTTTGCCTGAAACTAAGCAATAGTTTCGGAAAGAATGAAGAGAAATAAACCCATCTATCTCTGTCGTCCGTTGTTAGGTTTAAGCCATACTGTCTTCTGTTTTCTGTCTTGGTAGCCTTCTTACGATCATTGTTTCCTACTCAGCTCATATAAAAAGTCTAAAACATAAACCCTCAGTTGGACTGGAAAATTGGACACGAAAAGAACACTTCAGAAAAAGCCAGGTTCTGTGTTTGAGGCACACAGACTTTCCCACGTGAATACTGCAAATAAAAATAGATCAGTAATCCATGGGCTCTTTCAACATGAAAAAGAGATGTTACACCACCCAAATCTCAACAGATACTCTTACCTTCTCTCCAGATTTGTCTATATAACAATATAAGCTGCCTACTATATGTGAATGGTACCAATAGTTTGCCTGTTCCTCACACCGTGTTTCCTGTAGTAAATACTTTTGTCTGTTCTAAGCCTTCTCCTTTCTTCTATATAGTTACCAGGACTTTGGTCATGGCTGTCTTCCCCACCAGACAGCAAATAGTTTGAGGGTGACTGTGTCTCATTCATTTTGTATCTACCCCGGCACAGTGTCTATCCCAGTGATCAGCCAATAGACAGTTCTTAAAAATTATTGCTCGCTGAATATTCAATTGATATATAAATGCTATGTGTTAAATGAAGCATCTATAGGAGGAATTTTTATCCTTGCAGATCACTGAAACTTACGAAAGAAAATAGACAAAACACCAAGATATGATTCCAGAATTTTCCAGAACTACAGGACAGATTCTGAAAGGTACAGTGGAAATATTTGGGCACTACAGCTCCTCCTGGCCTGGGGCTATGTCTTCTATCTCTGTAATTTCTTTTTTTCTTTCTTTTTCTAATTAATCTATTTATTTTGAGAGACACAGAGACAGTGTAAGTTCTGAAGAGGCACAGAAAGATGGAGAAAGAGAGAATCCTAAGCAAGTTCCGTGCTGCCAGTATGGAGCCTGATGTGGGGCTTCAGCTTACGAAACCATTAGATCATGACCTAAGTGGAAACCAGGGGTCAGATGTTTAACTGACTGAACCACCCAAGCACCCCTATCACTGTAATTTCTACACCCAACACAGTACCTGTTGACCTGAGAGATACTCAGCAGACACTGCTGACTAATGATTAAAGCAGCAAGCAGGCCTAGGCTTTGGAGGCAGAGGAGCTTCTGTTTGAATCCTGACCTGATCAATTTTACCACGTGACCTTCAGTATTCTATTTCTTTAGATCCTCATTTGCCAAATTGAAATTAAAATCTCCATAATCCCCAGGTTGCCTTAAAAGTAAGTGGGTAAAATATTCATGGCAGTGCTTGGGTCTTGAGAAAGAGTATTTGCCTGCCTTCTCTCACGAAGATAGAAACTGGCATTCCAGAGGAGAAAAGATAGTAAAGCCAATCAAAGCATTTTCATTGGTCAGTTTGTGTATGGGCCACCACAAGCCCTTCTTTGTCACCTTAAGTGATACTAATGTGTGGCTAAAAGAAGGTAATAGTTTCAAAGGCTTTGTGGTCTTTTTCTCTGTACCCCCTCCCACCGTCCCCAACCACTCAGCTAAATAGAAACTTCTTTGTTCACTTGGCCTCAGTCCTGGCTTCCAAGAGAAAAGCTGAGTCTATGAACTTAGCTCCTGCAGCTTGGATGGTGTAGACTCAAGAGACAAAGGAAGAACAAGAGGAGAAAATACAGGATTTTCACAGGAAGAAGTCATGGTTTGTTCATGGCAGAGAAGGAAAACCATAGATGAAAGCAAAGAATAGAGAGAAGTGTGATACTCTTTTCAGTTCACTTTGGTGGAGAGATCTTTGTAGGGAGTTGCTGGAGAGTGCTACAGAGAGTGCACATACACCCTTTTGGGTGCCTAAGGAGTGGGAGAGATCCAGAGATTCAGAGTTAGACGAAAGAACAAGGAAAGGAGATCCTGAGTTGGTTGAGCGTCTGATTCCTGATTTCACTTCAGGGCATGATCCCAGGGTCATGGGATCGAGCCCCAAGTCAGGCTCTTCACTGACTGTGGAGCCTGCTTAAGATTTTCTCCCTCCGTCTCTCTCTCTCTCTCTCTCTCTCTCTCTCTCTGCCCCTCTTCTGCTTGCACCTCTCCCTCTCTTTCTCTCTTTAAAAAAATAAGTAAAAAGATTACCATTAGATTTAGTCAAGCTGAGACTCTGGGCTATGTTTTTTTACGCACAATACCATGCAAAAATTGGGTTTCCTATTGTCCCAGGCTTTTTTTCAAACTACGTAAAGATTTCTCAGAAGATTACATTAGGATTGCCCTTCAAACTGAAATAAACAATGAAAAAGCCTGCAATTGGCATACAAAAAGTTACATGTGATTGAGGAACACATAGAATAATTAGAGACTGAGAGAGACTAGGGCAAGGTGGTCCCATGTGGAGGGCAGAATCCAGCGTGGCACATGCAGCGGGCGCGGGTGGGCAGGACTTGAAGGCTTGTTTCTCCAAAGGAAGATGATGGATATTTACAGGTAGAAACCCATACTCCTACCTGTTGTAAACAGGTAAAATATTTGAAAGAGATCAGGCTGAAACGATCTTTACCTCACTGTCAACCACCTGCTAAATAAATGAAAGGGTACCCTTCGATGCAGAGTGTATTGAATGAAATACAGCCAGTATGCAGAAAACTCTATGTAGTGGTTTCCTAGGGCTGTTTTAACAAATTACCCCAAACTTGGAGGCTTAAATCACAAATGTGTTGTCTCACAGTCCTGGGGGCCAGAAGTTCTAAATCGAAGGGTTGGAATGGCTACACCCCTCCTAGGGGCTCCGTGGGAGCATCTTTTGCATGCCTCTGTGTCAACCTCTGGGGGCTACAGGCCATCCTTGTCTTATGGCCACATCACTGCCATCCCGGCATCTATCTCCACATTTTCTGTGTGTCTGGCTTGTCGCGCTATGACTCCACTCTGCCTCTCTCATCCCATGGCCTTCTTTTCTGTCCGTATGTCTCTTACAAGGACACTTACCTTTGAATTTACAGCCCACCCAGATAATCCGGAATGGTCTCATCATTTCAATAATGTTAACTCAGTTTCATCTGTAAAGATCCTTTTACCAAACAAGTGAATATTCACAGGTTCCAGGACTTGACGTGTACATGTATTTGAGGGTGGGGGTGAACGAACGTTCAGGATACTGTAGTGTACATTTAATCATACTTTGAGTGAAGGTGTCTAAGGTAATATAACCATCCCCAAATCAAGAAATTAGCACCGTGCCAGAAGCTCCCTCCTGCTGCTTACCATCACTGCCACCACTCCTCCTGCTATTTGTTAGTTTTGTTGGTTGTAGAACTTGATATAAAGAAATCGTCAGTATGTATATACTCTTACGCAGTGTTGGGGACATCACATTGTGGGACACTCGTCATGGTGAGATTCGTGAAGCTGTAGACCATTCATTGTGTATGCTTTGTGGTGTCCCCTTGTATACCAATACCACAGTTGGTTTGCCCATCTACAAATGGACATTCGTGTTGTTTACTTTTTGGCTATTTAGAACAATGCTGTTCTCCATATTCTAGTGCATGACTTTTGCTGAATATATGTATGTGTTTCTGTTGGGTATATACCCAAGAGTGACCTTGCTGGGTCAAAGGGTTGTGTATGGTTTACTTTAGTAAATGCCACCAACCACTTTTGCAGTGGTAAGTCAGGAGGGCCGCCCTTGAACTTAACTTTCAGAGTAACTGTTTTCTGCTGGGCAAGGTAGGGCGTCTGCGCTTGCGCACCCCCCCCCCACCCCCGCCCCCGCCAGCCATGGAGAGAGATTGCGCATGTGCCCGCCTCCTCTCGGCGGGGGAGGGTGTTCGCATGCGCACAGCGGCCCCCCCCACCCCCCGCACCCTGAAGTCCCCGAAAGGGAGACTCTGCCAACTTTTTAGAAAACTTCCCAGAGGTTGAGCTAATTATGCTTCCGGTGTTTTTGTGAGAACTAGTGGAACTCGCTTTTGGAGAAGTGATTTGTTAAGCAAATAAACGGTCCGTACGAGATGGTGGACAGAATGCTTCATCCGCTTTGGAAAATAATTGGAAACATTTTAACGTCATTTATACACATGTGCACGCTGAGTGGGAGCGGCACCCCCTGGATAACCTGGCATTGTTTATCCCACCCTCCCTACTCCAAGGTCTGTGTGAGTCCGGGAGTTTGCTCACAGGATTTGCAGATTTGCTGCAAATCCCACAGCTGTGCTTCCTAGGTTTTTCTCCAGTCAGTGGTTGCTTTTTCTCTAATGCACTGGGTAAAACCAGAAAGAAGACACAGCCTCCAGACCTACTCACCCTGATGCATCAAGAGGGCCAGATTCTTCTCCCTCTGTTATGTAGAGCAATTCAGGTTCCCCCAACTTGTACTAACAAAGCCGCATATCCAAACCTAGAAAGGTACCCCAGCAGAACACAGCCTCCTGTGTAGACTGGATCCAAACTCCATAGAGATAACTGGGGTTACAAATATGGAATCCAGGTGGCCACAGTAACACTGTGGCCATGTGGCCAGGTGGCCACAGTAACGACTGTAGTGTTCCTTGGTCCCACAAAATCTCTTATGGGATGTGTGCATTGGCTGCATGCGGTAGGGGCGTGAGATATTTGAGATATTTGAGATATTTGAGAACGTTACCAACAGGACTAGTATTACCATTCAAAAGGCTTTAATGCATTCTCTGCAACGAATGCTTCCACTTAAGGGGATGTTTACAAATAGTGGGCTTTCCTGGCTCTTGAATGTGATTCAGCAACAGCAAGGCAGTATCATAGCATCATTTCCTGTAGGACAGAAAAGTGGAGTCAGTACCAAGAAGTCCCTGAGCAGCATCTCGGCCTCCAACTTGCACAGCCTGGAAAACGTATTACTGTGTCAGTGCAAGTCAGTTTCAAAATTCACTCAGCGCGTTCCAGCTCAGGAGCAGTTCAAAGGGAAGAGTGCACAGTGGAAGAAACACATTTCCTGAAGCCCGTTCTCTTACTTGGGCTTCCGATTATGAACCTCTCAATTAATTTCGAGAGCACTATATGAAAGAATTGAATGAAATACTTAAGTGCAACAGTCTTCAGGAACATGGTAGGTAGTGCCTTATACCCTCGCCAGCAACTTTTCCTTCTCCTCTTGCCCAGAGGAGCATCCAAATTTCCCAGCCACGTGGCTTGCCCAGTGTTGTGCCAGTAAATGTTTAATAACGGGCTCACCAGCATTAGAAAAAAGTCCTGTCCTAATGTTTGTCTGGTTTACATGATGTAAATATACCCACAGGGGCCAAACTAAAATGATATCCCTGGATACAGAGCTGGTAAGAAATGCAAAATAGTATATCGTGATATGGTATGTGCACCACACAGTTCCTATAGATATAAACACCCTCAAGGGCAGAGATAATCGTAAAAAGATTAGGAAATGATGAATTGGGGTATTATCACCTTTGTTTTTAATATAGCTTAATTACAAGTTATATAATTTAAGTTTCATTAACGACTGTGTTTTACAACCACTTGCAAAATGCCTGAAACGTTAACTGAGATAGGGGCACCTGGGTGGCTCAGTCAGTTAAGCAGCCGACGGCAGCTCAGGTCATGATCTCACAGTTTGTGGGTTTGAGCCCCGCATCGGGCTCTGTGCTGACAGCTCAGAGCCTGGATCCTGCTTCACATTCTGTGTCTCCCTCTCTCTCTGCCCCTCCCCTGCTCATGCTCGCTCTCTCTCTCAAAAGTAAATAAATACTTTTAAAAATTAAAAAAAAAGAAAATGATACAGAACGATCCCAGGTATCTTTTCTCTGGTTTGTCCCACTGATAATATGTTGCAAAACAGTGCTACCCTGCCACAGCCAAGATACTGATATTAATTTTAATTCAGTCAAGATGAAGAAGAGTTCTGTCAGGATGAGGATCCCTGTGCTGTACCCCCACATCCACCCGTCCTCCCACACTCTGACTCCTGGCATCGCTAATCTCTTCACTATTCAGTAGATTTCTGATCTCAAGAATGTAATGGGAATGTAACCATACAGTGTGACTCCTTTTGAGACTGGCTTTTGTCATGCAACGTGATTCCCTGGAAATTCTTCTCAACTGTTGAGGGTATCCGTAACCCGTTCCTTTCTGTTGCTTCACTGTATCCAGGGGTACAGTCTGCCAGAGTTTGACTTTTCAACTCTTGAATGACAGCTGGGTTGTTCATTGGTCTGGGCTGTCACAAAGCATCTGTGAACATTCTGAGCAGGATTGGGGGGGGGGGGTATAGCCCTTTTTATTTCCCTGGAGGAAATGCCCACGAGTTTGTGGCGTCCTGTGGTGGTTGTAATAAGATAGTAGCAAACTGTTTCCCGGAGGGGCTGTACCATTTTGCCTTCCACCCAGCAGTGCGTGCGTGATCTTCGTCTTTTACACCTCTTGACTGTATTTGGTGTTTTAACTATTTTTTATTTTATTGTATGTAGGGAAGTTTAAATTTGTGTTGTATTTAAACTGTAGTTTAGGGGCGCCTGGGTGGCTCAGTCGGTTGAGCGGCCAACTTCGGCTCAGGTCATGATCTCGCGGTCCGTGAGTTCGAGCCCCGCGTCGGGCTCTGTGCTGACATCTCAGAGCCTGGAGCCTGTTTCGGATTCTGTGTCTCCCTCTCTCTCTGCCCCTCCCCTGTTCATGCTCTGTCTCTCTCTGTCTCAAAAATAAATAAACGTTAAAAAAATTTTTTTAGTTAAAAAAATAAAAAAAATAAACTGTAGTTTAAATTTGCGTTTCCTTCACGTCCATTTATGTTGAATATCTTTTCATGTGCTTGTTCACTGTATATATTTATCCTCTTAAATCAAATGTCTGTTTATGTCTTTTGTTCCATTTCCAATTGGATTGTCTGTGTGTTTTTGTTACTATTGAGTTTTGAGATTTCTTTATATTTTCTAGAAACTAATTCTCCGTCAGATATGTGGTTTGCAAATATTTTCCCCCAGTCAGTAGCTTGTGTTTTTAGCTGAAAAGGCTCTTTGACAGAGCACACATTTTTAATGTTAATTTTGCCGAGGCCTAGAGTGTGATATTTTCTTTTTATGGATTGTGCTTTTTGTCTGAAGTCTAAAACCTAGATTCTGAATTTTTTTTCCTAAAAGTTTTATGGTTTTCCTTTTCACATTTAAACGTATGATCCATTATCAGTTAATTTTTTATAAAGGGGGTGATTTTTGTCTGTGTTCATTGTTTTCCCTATGAGTGTCCACTTGGTCCAGCGTTATTTGGTGAAAAGGCTGGGTGGAATTCTTTATTTTTGATTATCATTTTTTATTTTTATTTTTATTTTAGTTAACATACAGTGCAATAACTGGTTTCAGGAGTAGAATTCACTTACATATAACACCCAGTGCTCATCACAACAGGTGCCCTCCTAAGTACCCATCTAGGTAGAACTTTTTAAAATGATTATTTGCACCGGTCCCAACACAAAATCTGGAAGATGGTTATTTTTCTACAAATACTTGATGCATTTAAATTAGATCCAATTTATTACTTGTCTTAAAAATAGAAAGCTGTCAATGTAATTTACTCTATTACGAAGTGAATTTGGATGGATCAGAGTTTCTCTGTACAATCATCAAAAGTTACTCAGAGCCGGGGCACCTGGGTGGCTCAGTCAGCTTAGTGTCTGAATTCAGCTCCGGTGGTGATCTCACAGCTTGTGAGTTTGAGACCCGGGTCAGGCTCCGTGCTGAGGGCTCAGAGCCTGGAGCCTGCTTCGGATTCTCTGTCTCCCTCTCTTTCTTCCCCTCCCTTGCTCACGCTGTGTCTCTGTCTTAATGCCCTCAAAATAAACATTTTGTCTCTCTGTCTCTGTCAAAAATAAACATTTAAAAAAAATTTTTTTTAAGTTACTCAGAGCCTATCAGGTGTCTAAGTGCTAGACTCAGATTAATCTTTTTTGTTTCCTTATAAAATATGACTGAAATAACCTACACTTGTGTGGTCTATCAAAGTAACAGGACTGAGGTTTTTCTTGTTTTGTTTTGTTTTGTTTTGTTTTGTTTTGTTTTGTTTTGTTTTGTTTTGAATGTATCTTGGGGAGATCATTCTTAGTCTTTCGTGGTCACACCACACATTTTCTTCAGCACGCTGCTGGCCTAATATACGAAAACTTAATCTGCTAGCAGTAAGCAAAGATTTACAGGGGAAAAAAACACACAAAAATGTGGGCATTAAGAATCATTTATTAAATTTTTTAGGGGTGCCTGGGTGGCTCAGTCGGTTAAGCATCCGACTTCGGCTCAGGTCATGATCTCGAGGTCCATGAGTTCGAGCCCCGTGTCGGGCTCTGGGCTGACCGCTCGGAGCCTGGAGCCTGTTTCCGATTCTGTGTCTCCCTCTCTCTCTGACCCTCCCCCGTTCATGCTCTGTCTCTCTCTGTCTCAAAAATAAATATACGTTAAAAAAAAATTTTAAAGCTTTTAATATCAGAGAAAAGAAGAATGAGAATATTCAACTGTGAAAGAAAAACTCATTTCATCAAATTGTTTATGAACAACATTGAGCCTGGTGCTGTTAAGTTCCCATCCCACTGGGTTCAGGTGTGTCCTGAGCCCATCTGGTCCTGCTGAACGGCTCTGTAAGAGCCCTGATTCTGCTTCATGCTTTCCTAGGTCCTTGTCCGTCTCCCCCACCAGGTGATAGACTTCTTACAATATCGCCGTCCGGCAGAGTGCCGTGTATATAAGGAACACTCGGTATTTGCCGCATGAATAAAGAAATGATGAATAGCCAACAAATCAACAGTCCTCGGGGAATTTATCATCTGTTATGAGGGCTTATGGCAAAAATACAAAAGCTGGTAGAATACGAGACCCTGTCATCTTTGGCAGGCACAGGGTAGTAAGACCCCCGACTTTTTGCCTAGGGATACACAATTCTCTTATGTGATCCAGCAGATCTTGTAAATTAATTTCACTCTGTCCTTTGGAGCCAAAGCTCTGCTCATGACTGTTCTTCCGTTTACTCGGCTTTTCTTTTTTTTCGTTTTAAATACATTTCCACTGGGTCTTGAGGGGCCTTGTCTGCAACTATGTTTGGATAAGATTCAGATGTTTCTGGGATCGCTAGCCAAAATGCCATCTAATAGGACCCCAGTCTGTCTGGTTTACTGTCTCAGGGAGCGATGCTTACCAAGCACAGGGTCGCCTGAGACACTCGGGAATCCTCCCCGCCTACCTCAACATGCTCCCCTCACCTATTCACCTGGCACTGGTCACAGCCTCTCTCCCTTCTCACCACCCTGCTCCCACTGCTGTATCCTAATCCAGCTAATCGTCATTCCTCAGGTGGCTAACGGACTCAGCTTTGGAATAGGCCTCGCATCCAGTTTTTTCTAACCTGCAACCTGCCTAAATGTGTCTAAATCCCAAAACTGATTCAGTTATTCTTCTACTAAAAGTCCCACCAGTCCTTTCTATTGCCCTTACGATGACGTCCAGTTTCTAGCATGGCCCTTGACAGTCTTTGCTGTGCTGTCTCTCCAGACTCATCCTGTTGGGTCCCCCCCGGAGCCAACCTGTCTAGACCCTGGAGCTCTCGGCTCTGGCCACATGCAATTTCTTTTATATATCCCTTCTCACTTCTGGTCCCTTCACAAACAATTTTTCCTGCCAGGAGTGTTCTTTCTGCCTAAATCCTCTGCATCCTTTAGAGATTATGTTTAAGACTCACAGCCTGGAGGAAGTGTTCCCTGGACTCCCGGCAAGATCAGATGATCCTGCTCTCGCTCCCCAATGGTCCCCAATACCTCTACCTTCTAACTTCTGATACACTTTAAAAAAATTTCTTAACGTGGTATTTATTTTTGAGAGGGAGAAAGACAGAGTGGAGCAGAGAAGGGGCGGGGAGAGAGGGAGACACGGAATCCGAAGCAGGTTCCAGGCTCCGAGCTGTCAGCACAGAGCCCGACGTGGGGCTCAAACTCACAAACCATGAGATCATGACCTGAGCCGAAGTCAGACGCTTAACCGACTGAGCCACCCAGGAACCCCTCTGCCACACTTTTTTCGATCAGGTAGTTTTCAGTCTCTCTCTCACGAAAGACTCAAAGGAGGTCTCTAAGGAGAGGTTCTTTGCTACTTTCTCATTTTTAGATCACTAGCATCTAGCTTGGCACCAGGTACCCTGTTGGCACTCAATAAATGTTTTTAGAATAAACGCATGAATGAATAAATGAATGAGTGAATGAATGAACGAACAACCTCTATGTGGGATGAACTGTAATAGAAACAAAGAAAGCATAGGGGCAGCAAGGTGGCTCAGTCGTTTAAGCTTCCGCTTTGGTTCAGATCACAATCTCACGGTCCGTGAGTTCCAGCCCCGCGTTGGGCTCTTTGTTGACAGCTCGGAGCCTGGAGCCTGCTTCAGATTTTCTGTCTCCCTCTCTCTGCCCCTCCCCCACCCCCACCCCCACTCATGCTCGGTTTCTGTCTCTCAAAAATAAGTAAAGCATCAGAAAAGGAAAGCATAGAAATGAGTCAGTAGACTTCCACAATAATCAAAGAGAAAAGCAATAAAAGCCTCTGCTACTTAAGAGCTGTAGCAAGGGAAAGAAAGCAGTGGCCACGGAAGACACTGGAGGCACCAAGTTAGAGTGATAAGAGAAAGGGAGAGCTCAAGCAGGTGACAGTATGATGCTGGCATAGCCAAAAAGAAAACAAGTGCGGTGCCTGGGTGTCCGTCATTTGAGCATCCTTGACTCCTGTTTTCAGCTCAGGTCATGATCCCAGGGTCGTGGGATCGAGCCCCTCCCTAGGCTCCACACTGAGCATGGAGACTGCTTGAGGTTCTCTCCCTCTCCCTCTGACTGTCTCCCCAACCTGCGCTCTCTAAATAAACAAATAAACAAATACATAAATTGAGGATAAGCACATACATGCGTCGTTTCGAGAAAAAACACAGAAAATCAAGTTGCTTATTTTTCGAGCATGACAAGGCCAAGTTCTGAAATAATTGCCACAGTGTTTCTCTTCGGCATTTCTCTTCCTCTCTGGTTTCTGGTTTTTTGAACTCCCAGCAGAGGCAACGGCCACGAATAGCAAAGACCAAGCTTATGAAGATATTTTTTTTTTGTCCAACCATGTGACTTTACACATCAAGATTAGGCGCTGTAGGGGCTCACAGCCCTGAGTTCAAGCCATAACTCAATTGAAGGAATACGACCTGGTGTAAGAACAGTATTCTAACCCGAGAGGATACGAACATGCCACCAGCTGTGAAGGGGGGGATCAGAAGGGCGTACGTAGGGATCCAAAGCTGGGGAGCCGGGGAGCTGCTGCTGCCTCCCCAAGGCCAGACCCAGGGATGAGCGCTCCGTAAAGAACCCAAACAAGCTTGGGTGTGGCTACCAGAGAATGGTGTCTTGCTTGTTGGGTGAGGCGCAAGGCGGTTGTGGGATTCCTACGAAAGCCCTCGCGTCAACATCACGCGTGCCTTCATGGAGTAGAAGTGGTGGGAACCCTGCTAGAGAAAGGCTGTGGATATTTCCACCACAACAAAAACTTGGGAGTAATGGAGCAGATAGTATATAGAGTTACACATACAGCGATAGAGATAACCAGGTGGCAGAAAGGAATAAGCAGAGAAGGCAGATGGTCCCGCTCACGCTGAGCTGTTCGGCTGCCTGGTGGACAGTGGGAGAGTGTCTCACCTTTTCCTCTGTCTCCAAGGACAAGGAAGCGGCCGAGTAGTCAGTGGACTTAGAAATCAGAAAAGCACTCCATAGCCAGGAGCAGAAGGACGCCAAAGGAAGTGTGTGACTGAAGAAGAATGGCGGCCGTAGACAGATTGGCTGTGGATGCACCAGGAATAAATGGCAATGATGTGAGAGCAGAGGGATATTTATATGTCGTTGGAAAGCATTGGGACTGGGCGCCAGTGACTGGCCCCATGTCCTTGCCACAGTACAACCAGCCTGAAACTGAAGAGAAGGAAAGGGAGGGCATAGTTGAGAATATCTTCAGTTGACTGATACTTGCCCAGAATATGCTAACAAAAATCTGAAAGTGCTTTACCTTGACTTTTTGTTTTGTTATTTTTTGTTGTTAGCGGCTATGGGCCCAAAAGCTACGGTATGGGCGGCTGTAGAGAAACTTTCCTATTATATTTTTGCATACGTGAGTCGTACAATGTATGAAATACATTGTATTATATATAATATATAATATATATATGTATGAAATCCATAATAGCAATAAAGGTGGGGGATACACAGATAAATACACTTCTAGAGAGAAAGAAAAAGATTGCTGGTCTCATTTCTTATCATCTTAACAAATGACCTGTAACTTAAAATACTTGCCCATGTCCATATTTATGTATTTAAATTTTTTTAACGTGTATTTATTTTTGAGACTGAGAGAAACAGAATGCCACTAGGGGAGAGGCAGAGAGAGAGAGGGAAACACAGAATCCGAAGCAGGCTCCGGGCTCCAAGCTGTCAGCACAGAGCCCAACGTGGGGCTCAAAGTCACGAACCGTGAGATCATGACCGGAGCCAAATTCAGACGCTTAACCGACTGAGCCATGCAGACGCCCGCATATTTCTGTATTTGAATGTGCCTTGAGAGAATCTTTTTTTTTTTTTATCTTCCCCCCAGATTGAAAATATGAGGACTCTGTTCTTTCTTGCTGTTATTTCATTTAAAGAACTGTCTTTTTTTTAACTGATTCCACCATAGTAATGACCAGATATTCATTCTGCTTAAATGAGGTCGTATGAGTAGTGTGATATTAAATTATTGTAAAAGTGCATGTGGTCATTATATTACATACATGTCATGGCATTGTCGTTGTTAGGTTACACATGTGTAATCCATTGTTCAGTGGGCATAGAGAGCATCAGCATGTTTCATGTGGCACTGAATCAAATAGTCCCAGCATTTTCAACTTGGAGTGACTTTCCAGATGATTCAGCCAATGCATCATTATACAAACGAGGGATTTGAAGCCAAGAGAAGTTAAATAATTTGCTCAGTCACATCGTCCATTAATGCTGCAGCTAAAATGAGACCCCTGGCATAGACTACTCTGATCATTTTAATTAATTCCAAGAATAATATGCTTTATAAATTGGTTTATCATTTAAGACACCTTCAGTGGCAAATAGCTGGAGATAGAATTGGAAGTAGTTTAAACAGTAAGGAAAACGCATTATCTTGTATAACAGACACCATGAAGATAAAGCAATTCCAAGGTTAGTTAACTCTGTCAACGGCTTGGATATTTTGTCATCTCCGTTCTCCCGTCCTCACTGTATCAGATTGTTCTCAGGCCGGCTCCCCTTCTGGGCATGAGACCACTGGGGAGTGGTACCAAGTAGTACCAAGCAACTTATGCCTCTCGAGCCAACAGATAAAGAAGGTGGCATTTCCTAAGTGGTACTTTATCTGAATAAAAACCATTTCCCGGAAGAGCCACCTGAAGACTCACCCATATTTCTCTGTGACCAGAATTGCATCCTGTGTTCATACAGTAAGACCACCATCAGGGGCTTACATGAATCAGGATGTTCAAGGTAAAGAAAGGAGTCTACCTTTCTCTAAGGCGTGTGGCCATTTTTAGGTAGGTGGCTCCTTGGAGGAATCGGGGGTCAAAGATGAAACGGAAAGAAAAGGGAATAATCAGAAGACAACCAATAGTGTCTGTCATAACTGGCACATATTCTTGGGCATGAATCAAAAGTTGGTTCTAACCAGTATAGACAGAATGAGTATTCCCAAGGTCTGATTGAAAATCCTTGATAAAGCAAGTAACTCTTTTACGAGAGTGGAAAATTAGTCACATGCTTGTTAAAAACATTCTTTTATGTGTATTTATTTTGAGAGAGTGAGAGAGAAAAAGATAGAGCATGAGTGGGGGAGGGGCACAGAGCAAAGGGGACAGAGGATCTGAAGCAGGCTCTGCCGTGACAGCGGAGAGCCCACTGTGGGGCTCGAACTCATGAACCGTGAAATCGTGACCTGAGCCAGAATCAAGAGTCGGACACTTAACCAACTGAGCCACCCAGGCGCCCCTAGTCGTGTATTCTTAACGACAACCCAGATTATCACATACAGGATTTACTTAAATAGCACAATTAAAAAACTAAAAACAGCACAATTTCTTCAATGGGTTATAATTTACATTGAAATAACCCATTTTGGCTTGGTTTGCTTTTTTGTGCTAAATCATGGTATTTGGGAAATTAACAACCTTATTTAAAAAAAAAAACTGCTAGTTAGTATCCCTACAGATGAGGACACTGAGGTTCTGAGATGCATTTGTGATTCTCAAAGTGTGGTCTCTGGATTCGCAGTATTAGCAACACCTGGAAATTCATTAAAAATGCAAATTATTGGGCGGTCTGTCTCACACCTGTGTAGAATCTTTGGGAATGGTCTGGTAATCTGCATTTTAACAAGGCTTCCAAGTCATTTAGATACACTGGAAAGTTCTAGAACCCTGGTGCAGAATAAATAACATTGTTGAGCCAGGATTTGAACATAAAGTATCTTATCTCCAGAGGCTATTCATTTAACCAGTATGTTAAACTGCCCCCCCCCCCCCAAGTAAACAGAGTTCCTAAATAAAACAAATATAGAACAATGTTTTGTGCTTCTCTTCATTCTGGGCGGGGGGGGGGGGGGGGGGGGGGGCGGGGCAGAGAATACTAAATTGTGTAGGACATCAATCTACGATAGAGCAAAAGCAGTACTGTTTTTGTATCCGTACGTCACTCTTGATTCTCCTGGCATCATAAATATAATCCATAGAAATTAAGAAGGTGATGAAATATAGTAACCAGTGTGGCCTCACTATTACTTGGTGTCTGTGTTCCTCACTCTAGGACACGGAATTGAGAGGTGGGGAGGATTGAGTTCCTAAGTGAACCAGACCCTGGGTTTCAATTTACCAAAGTCCTTCTTCTGATAATTTTACATGCAAATGATCCAATGCAGAATTGGATGAAAGAGATGAACCATGAGATGGCTGTGGGTTCCTTGAATAGACGTTTTTATAATGATGACAGGCACACACAACACCACATTCTTGAAATTATATTGCCTTGTGTTACAAAGAGCTTATTCTTCCCATAATGGCATCTTGATAGAATGTGGGTGGGCTGAATAGCTCCCAGGGCATTAGCAAAGCAATGACATAAAATCATTGTTTTATTTTCTGTAGCTCCTCTGGATAGCTTGAGGGAAATTATGTGACTACTCTGCAAAATGATGGGTAACTATGAATTCCAGAGAAATGAGTCAAGGGATTGCGTGACATCATCAATTCAGAAAGGACAGAGTTTGGGTCCTGTTCGTGCAATCAAGACCTTATAGTCTATTTTCTTGATAGTTTCCAGATATTTCCTTTGTGAGCTACATAATTATTTTTGCCAAAGTTACATGCATCTTACTTTGTTTTCATTTTTTCCCGTTTTCACCCTAAAACTGTGAGAAGTAACCGTTCTCTCTTTGAACGCTTGATATTACATGGCAGTAATAGCAAAACGGCAAAACAAGGACTTAGGTGTATATACAAACAAACTATGTAGGATTTTATTCCGTTGCATGCCATCTATTTACTTGAAAACAAAAGTGGTAGCTGTTCAAGATGAGTAGCCATATCCTGGGGTTGATAGTTCCACATTTACTGTCAAGTGACCCTGAGTCACCTACATAACTTATCTAGGCTTCAGTCAGCCGATCTGTAGAATGGGGATACTAAAGTGACCAGATAGGAATATTTAAGGTTTGAGGGGCATCTGGGTGGCTCAGTCATTTAAGCAGCAGACTCCTGATTTCGGCTCAGGTCATGATCTCACTGTTTGTGGGATCAACCTCCACCTCAGGCTCTGCCCTGTGAGCGCAGAGCCTGCTTGGGATTCTCTCTCCCCCACTCTCCCTCTCTCTGCCCTCTCCCGCTCAGACGCGTGTTCACGCTGTCTCTAAAAATAAATGAACTTAAAAAAAAAACTTTAAAATAAATAAACTTTAAAAAAAAAGAATATTTAAGGTTTGATGAAGTCATACATTTCAGTCACTTACCCCATGACTAACTCTTGGCTAGTAACCAGCGCCTATTACTATCATTCGTATTTTCTCATTCCCCATTATCATTATTATGGTGAAGATAATTTGGAAAACACGAATAAATGCATTTTTTGCAGATTTTGTACATTTTCCTGGGAAGTACTACCAGTTTTGTGAAATTCCCAGAAGTGTCTTTGACTTTTAACGAGTGTTAAGAAGCACAGCAAAAGTTCTATGTATATTAATCACCATATCCTCCAAAACCAGTAACTGATGTTGAATGTGTTGAACAAATAAACTAGCTTATCTGAAACTACCTGCTTTAAAAAAAATGTGTTTATTTATTTACTTATTTTGAGAAACAGAGAGAGAGAGAGAGAAAGCATGAGCAAGGGAGGGGCAGAGAGAGAGGGAGACAGAGATACGCAAGGAGGCTCCATGCTCTTAACTCACCCTATTAACTCAGAGCCCAACTCGGGGCTTGATGTCACGAACCGTGCAATGACCCGAGCCAAAATCGAGTTGGATACTTAACCAACGGAGCCACCCAAGCGCCCCTGAAACTACTTGCTTTTGAGGAGCTGTATGAGAATGCTTCTTTTTTACGTCTTAGTTAAATAAAAGTAGAATCACAGATTTGCTTTATGGTTGTAGATACAGATATTTCTTTTGCCAAATGTTTTCTAAGCAAGGTATGTTAATTGCTTTCTTAAATCGTAGCATTTTACAACACTTTCTGTTTTATGAAGACTTGAAATGGAAAACACTGCCAAGATAACACTGAAATTACGAGTGCATTGTTATCCAGCATACTGGCTGACTCTGGTTGTGCCTTCTGTGCCTGGATCTTGACAGCTGGTTGTTTAGAACCAGGCTGGGATTGCAGAGTCTACTTCGTATTATTAATTCTCTCCCTACCCTGGTTGGCAAACTCATTTCACCCTTCACCCTAGGAATAAATGAATGAGGTAGGAGAATCTGAGTGGCTCCGTGGTCCCAGCTGAAATGCCGGTCCAAGACTTTGTCTCTTGAGAACCTTCCCTTTGTGTAATTCGGAGCTGGACATTTAAAAAATAAAACCAGGTTGTTCCCTTTGCTCAGGATAACCAAGAGGCAAATTACAGGCCTACCTCATTTTACTGTTCTGCCCTTTATTATACTTTGCAGACCCGTGTTTTTCACACGTTGAAAGCTTGTGGCAATCCTGCATTAAACACGTCTATCACACCATTTTTCCAACGGCACTTGCTCACCTTCTGTCTTTGCGTCACATTTTGGTAATTCTTGGCATATTTCAAATGTTTTCATTGGTTTCGTCTTTGTGACCGTTGATATTACTGTGGTAATCATTTGGGGCACCATGAACCGTGCCGATGTGCCGATGTTAAGACAGCAAACTTAATAAGTGGGTAATGTTCCGCTTGCTCCACTGACTGCCTGTACCTGTCTGTCTTCTTCTCCTCAGCTTCTGTATTCCTTGAGACACAATTTTGAACCTAGGCCAGTTCATTTCCCAATATTGGCCTCTAAGTGTTCAAGAGAAGGAAGAGTTGCATGTCTGCCACTTGAAAACAAAAGCTACAAATGATTGAGATTAGTGAGGAAGGGCATGTCAGAAAGCCAAGAGGCCCAAAGGTAGGCCTGTTGCACCTTCACATTTGGTGCAGTTGTAAAGGCAAATGAAAGTTCTTGAAGGAAATTAAAAGTCCTGCTCCGGTGAACACATGCACGATGAGAAAGAGAAACAGCCTTGTTGCCGACATGGAGAGAGATTTAGTGGTCTGGTCAGAAGATCTAACCAGCCACAACATTGCCTGAAGCCAAAGCCTAATGCAGAGCAAGGATAATTCTCTCTGGTTCTAAGAAGGCTGAGAGGTAAGGAAGCTGGAGAAGAAAAGCTTGAAGCTGCAGAGATTGGTTCATGAGACTTCAGGGTAGAAACCATGCCTGTAACATAAAAGTTCAAGGGGAGGCAGGAGGTGCTGATGTGGAAGCTGCAGCAGGTTATCTAGAAGATATAGCTAAAATAATCCACGAAGGGAGCTACCCTAAACAACAGATGGTCAGTGTAGATGAAACAGCCTTCTACTGGAAGAAAATACCAGCTAGGACTTTCATAGCTACAGAGGAAAAGTCAGTGCCTGGCTTCAGAGTTTCAAAGGGCAAGTTCACTCTCTTGTTGGAGGCTAATGCAGCTTGTGACCCTTAAGTTGAAGCCCCTGCTCATTTACCATTCTGCAAACCCTATGGTCTTAAGAATTATGCCAGATCTATTCTCCTGTGTTCTGTAAATGGAATAGCAAAGCCTAGATACCAGCACATCTGCTTACAACATGGTTTACTGAATAGTTTAAGTGTTGAGATGTACCACTCAGAAAACAAACAAAAAAAAGATTCCTTTCAAAATATGACTGCTCATTGATAATGCACCCGGTCACCCAAGAGTTCTGATGGAGACGGACAATGAGATTGACGTTATTCTCAAACCTGCGAATGCAACATCCATTTTGCAGCCCAGGGATTAAGGAGTCATTTCCACTTTCAAGTCTTATTACTGAAGAAATACATTTCCTAAGGCTATGGCTGCTATTGAGAAGATTCTTCTGACAGCTGTGGGCAAAGTACATTGGAAATCTTCTGGAAAGGATTCATTGTTCTAGATGCCTTTAAGAACATTGGTGGTTCATAGGAAGGGGTCAGAATATCAAAACGCATAGGAGTTGGAAGTAGTTGATTCAAGCCCTCATGGATGACTTTGAGCAGTTCTAGACTTCAGTGGAAGAAGTCACTGCAGATATGGTGGGGACAGCAAGAGAGCTAGAAGTAGGAGTGGAGCCTGAAGATGTGACCAAACTGCTGTGATCTTCTGATAGAACTTGAATGGATAAACAGTGGCTCTTATAGATGAGCAAATAAACTGGTTTCTTAAGACAGAATCCAGGGGCGCCTGGGTGGCGCAATCGGTTAAGCGTCAGACTTCAGCCAGGTCACGATCTCGCAGTCCGGGAGTTCGAGCCCCGCGTCGGGCTCTGGGCTGATGGCTCAGAGCCTGGAGCCTGTTTCCGATTCTGTGTCTCCCTCTCTCTCTGCCCCTCGCCCGTTCATGCTCTGTCTCTCTCTGTCCCAAAAATAAATAAACGCTGGAAAAAAAAATTAAAAAAAAAAAAAAAAGAATCCACTCCTAGTGAAGATGATGTGAATATAGTTGAAGTGACAATTTAGACAATGACATACACTTCATTGATAAAGCAGTAGCAGGGTTCGAGAGGACTCACTCCAATTTTGAAAGAAATTCAACTGTGGGTAAATATGAATGGAATGGACTGTTCACTTTGTTTTTAATGATTCTTAACCACTGTAGGTTAAAAAAAATGTTCTAGTTCCATATTTAGAATTGTAGGAAAGAATTTGTACTTCAGTGAAAAACTATGCATTGCCTGGACTCTAAAAGATACTCCTCAGGGTTATCTAGTTGTGAATGCCCTGAAATAATTTTGCAATCAACTAGAAATTGTGAATACCTTCTAGGAAAAGAAAAACAATTCTTATCTACTGACATGCATACTCTGTCCTGTGGATAAGAGCTGACTTCGCTCTCCACATCCCGAAACACAGTTTTGTTCTCCATATGTACATCTATTGCAGTATTTCCGACCTATAAGTCTACATGTTCTTAAGTTTCTCTTTTGGGCTGACAATGAGAAAATCTGCTTGGTTCCCTCATTAATTAATGAACAGGATTAAAACTTTAACACATGTTCCTTTTTCATGTTTTTATGACAGTCACGATTTTTTGAACGCTCACTTTTTGCAGAGTTTTGCAGGGTTTCTTTTCAGGAACAGATAACCTAAGTGTGGCTACACAAATGCCCAAAGTTCTTTTTTTTAATTATAAAGATAAAGTAACTGCCTGACGATGGGGCACAGGGGATCTGTTTCACCTTGCTGACTTAAATATTTTTCCTATTTCATGGTCGCTCATGGTTGGTTGAAATCAATTGAAATATCTTCTACCTATTACCTGCAGAATTCAAACAAGTCACACGCTGAATTGTTCACTTCAGACATTTCACACATTCTTTCTTATTTGATGCACATTCCACTTCACATCATTGTATATTGATTATTCCCTGAGTCAAGAATTCAATCTGAGATTCTATCAGCCAGTCCCCATTACTATGAAGGGGATGTCCTTGCTCTCCTTGGTTTCCCTCTGACGAGACTCATTCCAATCATTGTGACTTCGTTTATGACATCCTTCTCCTAATGTTTAACTCTCCTTTATAT
This sequence comes from Herpailurus yagouaroundi, assembly GCF_014898765.1. NCBI lineage: Eukaryota > Metazoa > Chordata > Mammalia > Carnivora > Felidae > Herpailurus > Herpailurus yagouaroundi. Next base: position 13,287,041 of record NW_024412423.1, on the reverse strand, counting down.
CTGCCCCCAGCATACAGCTCGGCACACAATCACTTATTTATGAATGAATAAATGAATAAGGGTCAACCTTGCCACCAATCTGTTTTTCTGAAACACAGATTATTAGATATGGCTGTTCAATGATTTCTAAAACACAGAAGTTGTGCTCTTGAGGGGCTCTTAAGATATATTTGTGAATGTTCAGTTAAGGTAACAGACACATAGAAAAATCAAAGCATTTTTAATAGTGAAAGAAAAGCGTAACCATAATCATTTTTTAAGTCAATATTAGTTTCAAAACCCAGGAAATACATATATTCCAAAACTCTAAGAAACGTATGGACATGGGGTTGGTTTTTCTCTCCCCTAAGTTTACTGGTTTAAGAGTAGAAAAATCAGGGCGCCTGGGTGACTCAGTCATTTAGGCGTCCCACTGTTGATCAGGATCAGGTCAGGATCTCACGGTTTGTAAGTTCGAGCCCTGTGTGGGGCTCTGGGCTGACAGTGGGGAGCCCGCTTGAGATTCTCACTCACTCCCTCTTTCTCTGCCCATCCCCTGCTCATTCTCTCTCTCCCCGCCCGCCCCCCAAATGAATAAGTAAACTTAAAAAAAAAAGAGTAGAAAAATCAAGGTGAGCTCCAAATCTTGCCCTTTATTTTCCTGAGAGTTCAGTCTTCCAGACTATAAGCTTCAAAAGACCCTGTCTGCAAGAATCACTGCTATAGACCTAATACCTATAGCCCCATACCTGACATGAATGAATGAACCTAATGACCTCATTCGTACTTGGATTTATATTTGTAAAAAATGCACCAATGTGTGTGTATGAATGTGTGTGTGTGTGTGTATGTGTGTGTGTGTGTGGGTACGGTAGTATGGGATGAGCATAGCTGCAAGGTTTCTTTCTCTCTGAGGCTAAATCATTGAAATAGGGGCATAATGTTATGAATTCAACTTTTTGGTGCCAATATTTGGCCAAAGGATGGATGCTGACCCTTACTCTCTTGGTTCAGTCACGAACCAAGAATTAAGTTTGCTTCTTCAATACAATGATTACATTCATCCTGTATCCTCTTTTACTCTTTACTCGTATAGTAATTTTAGCTATGGACATCTTCTGCAGGCACAAGGATTTAACTGGAGTCCGGAGGTAAATGTGTGGGTAAACTCTATTTTTTTTTTCACTCAATTTGAATTACAAACCTAAAGAGGCATTGCTAGGTAAATAGCCACTCAGGTCAAAATAAGTAAATCCCGGAGAATGCAACAGATACATTAAAAGTGTTACTCAGCATGTCTAAACAGTTTTCAGGTGGAAGAATGCTCTATCCATCTCAAGTTCGTTGAAACATGAATAGAATACTCTATAACAATTGGTGGCCTCCTGCAGGCACTCAAAACAACTTAGTGTCCAGCTTCAATTCCCATTTTCAAGAGGATGGATAGGCTTGGTCTCCTTTTTATCACTGACTAGCAGAACATCTGAATTCCTCCTGGACTTTCACAAAGTAAGGCCCAGGAGTGGCTTTAGAGGTTTGACTTGAAAATTAAATCACAATAAAGTCAAAAGCATGAGGGAGTCTATTCAAAGGGAAATCAGACCTTCTCTTTGCTTCATTTTATGTGTATGTCTGTGTACAAATACATCTACTTAGAGATCCTTCTGTTCCATTCCCATCAGGCAAAGCTCTAAGATAGGACCATGCCTTCTTCCTCGATTGCTTTCTCCTACGTTGAGAGCTTTTGGTCTTTTGAGATAAAATTACCAAGAAATTTAAAAATTCATCTCTAAGTGTTCATACATATTCATATATAGGGCCAAAAAGTAAACATACTTTTACTTTGCAGGCCACACAGCCCCTATCACAAGTACTCAACTCTGCCACTGTAGAGTGAATGCAGCCAGAGATGTCAATGAATGAGCATGGCTGTGTTCCAGGAAGAGTTTACTTATATGGAAGGAAGGAAGGAAGGAAGGAAGGAAGGAAGGAAGGAAGGGAAAGGAAATAAAGAGAAAAGAAAGAAGAAAAGAAGAAAAAAAGGAAAGTGGAAAGAAAAGAAAAAAAGAAAAGGAAAGAGAAAAGAAAAAAAGAAAAGAAAAGAAAAAAGAAAAGAAAAGAATACTTACAAAATAGTCAGTGGGCCAGAGTTGGACTATGGGCCATGGTTTGCTAACTCCTCAGCAAGAAGGTTTTGGAAAGCAAGAAATTTGGCTTAGTAGGTAGGTAGATAAGTGGGTAGGTGGATACATAATTATATAAATATAAAAAAATTCGTATGGGCGGGTTACACCTTATTATAAACTGACGTAGCCAGTTTGGTAGATGTCAGGGCTGCATATGGTTACAGGGAATGAGGCTTACCCAACTCCTCTCTGAGATCATAATGAAAGTAGGTCCCTGACTTATTTCTGCTACACTTAGATACACTACCAAGTAGGCATGAATATACTAGCAAACAAGCTTGATAAAGTCCGATCCCTGTGTCCTTTTGGAACTTGAAAAAAAACTTAATGAAAACTTCACCTAAAGCAAACGTGATAATTTTAAAGCTGTAGGATGCAGATGATCCTATATTCAAGTCTAGAGATTAAAAATTCTCTAGGGGTGCCTGCGTGGCTCAACTGGTTAAGTGCACGACTCTTGATTTCGGCTCAGGTCATGATCCCGCTGTTTGTGAGTTCAAGCCCTGTGTCAGGCTCTGTGCTAACAGTGCAGAGCCTGCTTGGGATTCTCTTTCTCTCCACCTCTCTCTTTCTCTGCCCCTCCTGTGCACACGTGCTCGCTCGCTCTCTCTCTCTGTCTCAAAATAAATAAACAAACATAAAAAAAATTCTCTAAATCTGTGGTGGGACACGGCATTAACTGACAATCAAACTTGAGGTACCAGATGAGTTTTTAACTTCTAGTCCTGCCTGTGTTGGGAACGAGAAGAGGGTGTGAAGGTATTTCTGTAATATCGTGGATCCGCTAAAGTTGCCGAGAGCCCATTTCAATGATCTATTTTTGCCAGTTAACAATCCAGTGATCTCACCAATGATAAACAATGTTTAACTTTTATTATGCAACTGTCCTTAATCTGTGCTGTAAATCAGTTCTGAAGAGAGTTGAGACCCTTAGAATAGCCCCCCTGTGCAAAGTGAACCTTTTGATTAAATGCCAGCACACCACCCCTGTCCTGGGAAATCCTGATGAGAACATACGACCACCTTTCAGATACAGATGGAAATTAACATACATATATACCACTATCAGACGCCATGACTATCCCATGGTTTTTTAACTGGCTCATTCTGTGCAGGGTATACGACTAGCTGGGCTCTGTTGGAGTTTAACCCCTAGCAGGAGGTGAAAGTGCTCCAGATCCAGGGAGGAGAAGGTAGAAACCAGTGTGGCCAAAACAGATGAGGGTCAGCCAGGTTTGGGAAGGGGACGAAGGGGAAATTCCAATCTAGAAGACCGGATCGTGGCTTCAGATACGCAGAATGAAGATGATGTGTGGTTATTCCAGGAAGTCTTTCCCAACGGGATGGATTTGACAGGAACAAAGTGGGTCAGTACGTTCAGCAAATCGGGTGGCTATTTGAGAGACTCACTGACACAAGACTTAGGGATCCCGTGTATAAGGAATAGAAGGAAGTATTGGTATTTGGTCAGTTGGCTTCTCTCTGCTCTAGATGAAGAGCATGGAAGCTCAATAAGGCCTTAACTTTGATTTCCATGAGCTGGGCTTTAACCAGATAGGTTGTGCCAAGTTCAGAACAAATTGTCAAATGAGTACAAACTTGAAGATAACTTGTTGAATTAAGATTAGAAACAGAGAGGGGGGACTGGGTGGTTCAGTAGGTTAAGCATCCCACGTTGGCTCAAGTTGTGATCTTGCAGTCGGTGGTGTCCAGCCCTGCTTCTGGCTCTGTGCTGACAGCTCAAAGCCTGGAGCCTGTTTCCGATTCTGTGTCTCCCTCCCTTTCTCTCTGCCTCTCCCCCCACTCGTGCTCTGTCTCTCTCTCTCTCTCTGCAAAATAAACATTAAAAAAAAATTAATGATTAAAATTGGAGGTTGTGCCAAGTGAAATTGGGGTTTCGGTAGCTTCTCCTAGTTTATGAAGACATCTCCAAATCTCCTTTTGTTCTTTTAAAAAAAAAATTTTTTTAAGGTATATTTATTGTTGAGAGAAAGAGCACAAACGGGGGAGGGGCAGAGGAAGAGGGAGACACAGAACCTGAAACAGGCTCCAGGCTCAGAGCTGTCAGCACAGAGCCCGATGCAGGGCTTGAACACAAACTGTGAGATCATGACCTGAGCCAAAGTCAGACTCTTAACTGACTGAGCCACCCAGGTGCCCCGCCAGTCTCCTTTTCTCCCAGATTCCTTCAACTCTGTCCATCATATTAACTATTCTGCTTAGCTCACATCCAAGGTGACTCAATGTGTGCAGTATTCTAAACCTTCTTTTGAAATGTGTTGACAGCTGGTGTCATTGCTATGCTAAGAAGGGACTCAGTTGGACCTTTAGGGATGGGAATCAGATGAAGCAGTTTTCCTTGTGGAGGCCATAACCGTAATTGAGTAAATCCCGGTGCTACAAGAGTATTGCAGTTATAGAAAGGATACCAAAAGCACTTCAAGCATTATATAATGAAAGTAAAACCCAAGTGCAATGATAAATTCTGGATATTTTGTTGAAGGTATTCGTAGCTCTGTTTGAAGTGGCCGTAATACAAGTTCCCACACACAGGTGAAGTCAAGAGATCATCACATAATGCAGTCTTGAAGTGTTGACTTTTTTCTTAAGTTCGTTTATTTTGAGAGAGAGCACAGGGGGAGGGGCAGAGGGAGAGGGAGACAGAGAATCCCAAGCAGACTCCATACTGTCAGTGCAGAGCCCGACATGGGGCTCAGTCTCACAGACTTGGAGATCATGACCTGAGCCGAGATCAAGAGTTGGGCTGTGCCCCCCAAATGCCCCAAAGTGATGGCTTTTATTTTTAACGTTTATTTATTTTTGAGACAGAGAGAGACAGAGCATGAACGGGGGAGGGTCAGAGAGAGAGGGAGACACAGAATCGGAAGCAGGCTCCAGGCTCTGAGCCATCAGCCCAAAGCCTGACGCAGGGCTCGAACTCGCGGACCGCGAGATCGTGACCTGAGCTGAAGTCGGACACTTAACCGACTGAGCCACCCAGGCACCCCAGTGATGGCTTTTATTTTTTTTTATTTTTAAAATTTTTTTTCAACGTTTATTTATTTTTGGGGGGACAGAGAGAGACAGAGCATGAACGGGGGAGGGGCAGAAAGAGAGGGAGACACAGAATAGGAAACAGGCTCCAGGCTCCGAGCCATCCGCCCAGAGCCTGACGCGGGGCTCGAACTCCCGGACCGCGAGATCGTGACCTGGCTGAAGTCGGACGCTTAACCGACTGCACCACCCAGGCGCCCCCAGTGATGGCTTTTAAAAAACAACCTTATCATTAAAAATTTCAAAACTGTATGAAGATAGTATAATAAAGTCCAGTGTTCCCAGAAACTAGATCTAATAATTATTCTAGGGCTTGTCACATTTACTTTGTCTATCGTTTTTTTTTTTCTTTTGCTGAAGTCGATGACGTGTTTTTGACTCCAAAAGTCAATGTTTGTCATTATTTAGAATTGGTTTTCTGTTTTTCTGAATGCTGCCTTTTTTTTAATATTTCTTTATTTACTTTGAGAGAGGGAGAGAGAGAGAGAGAGAGAGAGGGAGCATAAGTCGGGGAGGGGCAGAGAGAGAGAAGGAGAGAGAGAGAATCCTGAACAGGCTCCAAGCTGTCAGCACAGAGCCCCGTGTGGGGCTTGAACTTGTGAACTGTGAGATCATGATCTGAGCCAAAGTCAGATGCTTAACAGAGTTACCCCGGCGCCCCCGCTTTTAGCTCTTAAAATTGTCAAAGCAATCCTGGGATTGTGAGACTTCTTTCTAAATTTCTTTATCTCGCTGTATGCGTGGCTTCCCTGTGGCAGAGATACAGAAAGTAATCTAGCCTAGTTGTGGAGATAATAATATGCCAACATATTGGTACTTCATTTCTGTTTAAGACCATTTGCCTTCTACCACTTTCTTCCAAAGCAATGTTGTGTTGTTTTAATATTGTGAAATTAGAACAATAAAAGATAGTGCTAATTATTTTTTATTTTGTTTGCATATCATTATAACTGTGCCCTGTGCCTATAAAAAAGGAGCTAACAAATAGTTGGAAACCATGAATGTAACCACAGTTTGGAATCAAATAATCCCTAGCTGCTTTTAACTGCTTAGGACCTGGTCCAAGATACACGTCGTCGCTGTCTCTCGTAGTTTGCTACATTTTGAAGGTCATGCCTGCTGGTACCCCTGGAGTTAAGAATTTGCCAGCATCTTCAGTCTGACCTCTTGATTCATGGGTTTATAACTCAGCCGTTTAAATTTGCCCCAAGCCAGAACTTAATAAAAAGTTTTAATCTGAGGACGCTAAGTGTGTCTTTGCCTGTGTGTGAATGTCATACGTTTATTTTTCCTTTTTACAAGAAGTTCATCCAAAATAGATGTGCATGACAGCTTAGCCGTGTCAGGGCTATGTCAAATAATTGAAGAATTTGTTCTAAGACTGCATCAATAATAGAATTTACGAAGCCTTTCCTTTGGAAAGGAAACTCTGCAATTCATAAGGCCAGGAAACTGGAGACTTTTTTACAAATAAAAAATAAGTTAGAAAAAAAAAAGAGAGAGAGAAAATGAAGCATTGGCTTCTTGGAACTTGAAAATGAGCTTTTACTCATCTAGCATTTCACTGGGTCTGTTTACCATAAGAACATTTTGAAATTTGGTATAATGACATTAAATAACCACAATTGAGACAAACATTCTATAAGGGATTGTTATGGGTTGCCTCTAATGTGGTAATAGATGTCATTTTAAAAATGCAACTGTACTGTCTGGATGAAAGACGGTGACTCCTAACACATTGGTTACAGACAATTGAATATTACAGCCTTCTTTCCTCCTGGCTTGCTGCTATCATTTTATGGAATGTAACCAGTGTTGGATTGGCATGGAATTCTTATGGGATCAGAGAAAGCTACCATTCAGAAAGCTCTCATGTTCACTGTGAAACAGACAATAAATCTACAAGACTAAAGATGTACTTGCCATCAGTACCCTTATGAAAGAAAGAACCCTTATAAGCACATTTCTGAAATCTGGTGAGTGTCCCGGAGTTCAAGAATGTACTCAGCACGTCTAAGTCCCAGTGTCCTTTTCTGTGAAATAGGGATGCTGACACCTCACAGAGGGATTATGAAAGGCCAAACTGTAGAAACATACAAGATCCACTCACTTCATTGTTTATTTTCTGCCTCCTAGACCTATAACTCATTTGCACTGAATTAACCTCTTATTTGGCACCCTTCATTGTTCTGGGTGAGATAAAAGTGACGTAAGTTTTTTACTGCAATCCTCTGAGTGTAATGACATTAAACCTACGCATTAATGTATGATGAGCCCATGTATTTATATCATTTAGCAACATCACTCACCCAATCCTAAACTAAGATTTGGCTCCCCACCTATGTAGCTTTGGGTTTGTTTGTTTTTATTTCTTAGAGTAGTTTGGTCACTTTCTATATAGAAGTTGCACATATTTCTTAGATACTTCCTCCAAGATTCATAGGTTTTATTTTTATGATCAGTGAAATTTCTTTTCTGTCACTCTGTGTTCTAACTACGTAGCGTTTGTGTAATGCAATTATCTAGATATGTGTATATTCACCTTGTATTTAGCCACTTTGCTGAGTCTCACAAACTACAAGGATTTGTCAGCGGATTATTTTGACGCTTCTCGGTAATAATCCTCTTCTGTAGTCGTTCCACTATTTGTTTCTGTTTCTGTTTCATGTCTTATTGTGTAGGTCACAATTTCCACAATATAACAATATTTCCACAATATAACATAAATATAATCCACATATAATGATAATGGCCAGCGTTTTCATACTCCAGCTTAAAGAGATGCCTCAAGTGTTTAATATTTAAGTATTATGTTGGCCATTGGTTAGAAAGAAATCCTCACATTAAAGAAAGGTTCACCTGTTCTCTTACCTAGATTTGTGCCCAGACAACACCATTATATAAAACAAGGTATTCTTGAACCTCAGAATGCAGGCCCCTAAGTGAATGTCCCCCTCCCAAAATTAAAGTGGCCTTCCTGCCTCCACAGGAGGCCTTCCAATTTCCTAATTAAAGTAAGAATTTTGAATCTTTGTAGAGGAAACTCTGATCTCTACTTCCATGGTGGGGGTGAGATAGACTTCCACAGTCCCACATTCTCAAGTGCTGGGGTCTTCTGGGCTGAATCACACCTGACACGGCACTCTGTCGAAGCAGGACTCTACCAAGCCCGTCCAGAAGCCTCCCCACCAGTCTCTCCTCCAGGTGAGTGAACCTGGGGTGCCCGGTCCTCGCACACATCTCCCAAAAACGGTCCATTATTTTTATGGTGAGCCCAATTCAAATACATACTTTTAAATATTTTAATACTTTATCTGCAAGTTATTGTAAAGTAAAACAGCCCCTACACTTGAAGATACATCCGCTTTGCAATATTGAAAATAACATGTCAAGGCTCATCTCTGCTTTCGGGGTTATGGTCAAGTCAAAACTTTTGTTCACCAACAGTAGGAGAATCGACACATCCATGTGTTCGACATGCCCTACCCCCTTTACACCTCCTCCTTCTCTTGGCAGATATCACATCCTAACATACCACATCATTTATTCTGGCATTGTCTGTCTCCCCAATCAACATGTGATCTCCACCAGGACAGGAGCCTTGTCTGTCTTGTTCACTAATAAATCCCAAGATCGAAAACAATGCTCACCATAAAATAGTCACCCAATATATATTTTTTTAAATCAGTGAGGGGGAAAAGAAAAACAGTCTGATGCTTTTGCTAAAACAAAAGCTTTTGTGAACGTGAACACATGTTGTCATTTTTAGAAGCAGAAAATTAAAAACACTTTTCAAATTATTCCTCTCCAACTTGAAAAGGTAAAAAATTTTATCTCTTCAGGCACTTGTCGCACTGTTGTTTTTGAAATAGCGTAGACGTTTGATGAGGAACACACCATGAGGAAAGTAGTGTTAGAAGAAGAAAAAAAAGAATCTAAGTAAAAAGACGAAAGTATCGGGGCGCCTGGGTGGCGCAGTCGGTTAAGCGTCCGACTTCAGCCAGGTCACGATCTCGCGGTCCGTGAGTTCGAGCCCCGCGTCAGGCTCTGGGCGGATGGCTCAGAGCCTGGAGCCTGTTTCCGATTCTGTGTCTCCCTCTCTCTCTGCCCCTCGCCCGTTCATGCTGTCTCTCTCTGTCCCAAAAATAAATAAACGTTGAAAAAAAAAAATTAAAAAAAAAAAAAAAAAAGATGAAAGTATCAATGCTAACCACACGTATGATGATAAAATGACCCTGGAGGCAGAAACCATTCTCACTGGTCCAGAATGATGGCAGAAATGTAATGAGTGCTTCATAAATGTTTACTGAACACATGAGCGAGCCAATAAATGAACAAATGAATAGCATTCTAATGATGTAAAAAAAGTCACGTGTGAGAATTCAGGAAAGCCAATGGCTTCCCACAAAGAAGTAAATGCTGTAAAGGTGGTTTAGGATCAGAGGTCAGAAAAGGACTTTGGATAATGAAGTCATTCTAGGAAATTCAAATTACCCTGGAGATGCACTCATCAAACTCTGAGTCTGCATCCTAACGACACCTAATGGAAGAAAGAGACAAAACCCAACGCAGCGTTTCACATCCATGACACATACCAGCCATTCCAACGTCGCTCACTTTTCCTTCTTCATCTCCCACCTCAACAATGTTGCATTTGAGTGTGTATGAGTCAAGGAACAAAGCAAGTCTTCCATATCGAGACGTGCTCATTTGGATGCAAGAGCCTCTGTTCTTCCACGCAAAGAATCCCATCTTTTCTGCTCAGTGGCCACCCCCCTTATATTAGAGTGTCAAATGTAGGCTACTTTGTGATTGTGATTTAGAATTCCTGGCATTTACTACCCAGCTAATTGTAGCTTCCAATTAGTCTTTCCTGATAAGGAGATGCAGTTTCCTCACTGATGTGATCTTGTGCTGTCCACAAATTGGTATGCGGAAACAGATTACAGCTTTGTGCTGCTGCAGCACTTTATTAAACTCTCTGAAATTCAGAAGGGAGTTTTCATCCCTCGTTTTCCTAGTATTGCTTCCACCTTCATTTTGCAATTAGTATAAATCGGTGCTTGTCGGGAAGGAGTATGAGAGGTATGCCCTGTGGTTAATTTTCCTGGGACTACCCTAATGGCTTTGATGTTTCACAGCAATGCATCTTTCATCAGATGGAGTCTTTTTGCCCTACGCACAGATATGTGGACTCCACAACAAGTTTATAGCTCTTTCATGACATGATTCCAAGGGCAGTCTTTGAGGGGTCAGTCTCTTTTAAGGGAAGACAAGCTTCACAAGAGGTATCCTATTGTTATCGGACGCCAAAACTGTGTTTCTTGGAGTATGGAGAGAAGATTCTGTATCACTTGGGAACGTTTTCAAAATGCCCATTCTTAGGGCACACACCAGCGCTCCTGAATCAGAAACTCAAAAATGGACCTAGCAGTCAGTGTTTTAATAAGCCTGTAGGTGATTTCAATGCAAGGTCAAGTTTAAACACCAAAAGGTTCAAAGAGATCATGGAGGAGATGTTGTTGAAGACCAAGTGTTTTCACACGTCAGTGCATGAGAATTCATGAACACTCTCACACGTGACTTTTTTTCCATCATTACAATGCTATTCATTTGTTCATTTATTGGCTCACTCATGTATTCAGGAAACATTTATGAAGCTCTCGTTGCATTTCTGCCATCATTCTGGGCCAATGAGAATGGTTTCCGCCTCCAGCTTCATTTTATCATCATACGTGGCGGTTAGTGTTGATACTTACATCTGTTTACTTGGATTCTCTCTCTTTCTTTTTTTGCAGAAACCCTGCAGAAAATTTCATCTTTTACATCTTTGTAATCTGTTGTAGCATTTCCTCAGTGTTGTGCTTGCTTGTAAAACAAAACCTAACAGGGTCTTTGAACTCAGTAGTATTCTGTGGTCTTAGAAATACTTAAATTACAGAGCTAAATGGAAAACACCAAGAGTTTTAAGAGGTCAGAGGGAGACTTGCTTCTGTTGCTATAATTTTGAAAGAAATCTCAGGTGAATTAGGTAACCTGGAAATGCGCTATAAGCTTGTATAGCACAGGACATAGTTTGCTGTGAGGCAGTTTGTAGTGGAGAGCTACATCTATCCCCTAAGAAGAATAACCATAGCACTAAACGACTACAACGAACAAAGAATTGGAGATTGAAGAGATGCCCCTTGTTGCCATCCTGTTACTAACATGCATGGCCAAATACATTTTTCAGCTCCCAGAAAGCTATTTCTCCTCTGTAGAATTCGTTTAACAAAAAAAAACCCAAAAACCAAAAACAAACAAACAAAAAAACCATTGAATCGTCTGTGCGAAATGCCAAACTTTGTGTTGCTGGAGAGACAAAGATGAAGTCATCATCTTTCCTGACGAATGCATATGCAAATATGTAAAGTAGATGGTGGAGGATGAGAATGTCACTGAGGAATGCAGCATAAATACTATGACCTGATGGCTCCTGTCGCTAGTTCTTAAGGGTTCTTCCATGATCTGGGCCCTGGGCTTGATTGTTTAGACTCACCTTCTCCTTCTTCCTCTGTGTCTGCTAGAGCCTCCAAGTTGTATGGATCTTCCCTTTGACATTTCTCTCAGCATTGTGTCCTCTCCTTCTCCGCAGCCTCGGGATCCTTCCCAGAACTTGTCACCATAGTCGACAGTTTCTGCAGTAGCCCTCCACCCCTCTCCATGCCTGCCATCTTCTTTCTAAGACATCCCACAGCCTGTTACCAGATTTGTCTTCCCGAAATGCTTTTATTCTCTGGTCTCAACTCTGCCTCTCTGTAGCAGCTCCTGCCAAAACTTTTCCAGGTCATCCAGGCATCTGCAGGAGTGCGCCCCCCTCCCACCCACCATGACCTACGCTCCTCGTCAGGGCTGCTAGACCTGCTTCTCTTTTGTGTCACCACCACGCTGCATGCACCTGAGCTGTGAGTCTTTACCAACACTTCCCTAGCCTCTTGCAAGGTCCCGCCCTCCCCTCCACATTTGGTCCTCCCTCACCCCTCCGTGGGCTTTCTCAGTTCTACGGTCGCAGAGATTTCTCCTACTCTGAATTTCTACCACCGGTATCAACAAGTTCATTAAGTTCGTCACAGAGTCCTTGTTTCTTGCTGTTTTTAGAGCCTGCAGGTGTCTCTCCTTTAAGGGGAGGGATTGGGTCTTTCACCCTTGAGTTCCTTCCTGCTGTGTCCATTGCTCTACGGTGAGTCACACACACTGTCTCTCACACACACGGTCAGCGCAGGAAGCACAGGAGAAACTCAGGAAATGTTTGGTGGGTGAGTTCAGTACGGCAACAGACATCTGTTGCTTTCTTTTTGCCAGGTTGGCATACATCCGCCTTCCTGATTTCCAAGCTCTCTTTCCTTATGGTTCTGGTATTGTTAAGAAATGTGGCCCAGGCCCAGCTAACCAGAATTCTGCATTCGCTGGCCATCCATGCTCACTCTTGGATGGTTAAGTGGCTCAAGTCGGGCCAAGTAGACTCAACCGACCAATGAGACTCAACCTGGAGCCTTTGTTGTAACTTTAGGATGAAAGAAACTCTCTGGCTGCTGTTCTTGAAGATAACTGGATATTTATCTGGAAACCCTGGTGCGCATTTTTGCAGAGAGAGCCAGCCTCTGAAACATGTGAACCCCGGGGAAAGAAGAATGGAGAGATGGAAAAAGACTGTTTCCTAATGCACTGATCACCTGAATTCAACTGTGCCTGAAGCCAATGCCATCAAATTTTCAGAAACCACTAAATACCTTATTTTCCTTAAGCTAGTTTGATCTGGTTTCTGCTAGAAAACCAAGAGAGTCTCAAGAGGGACTGAGAAATTTGAATAAAAATAATAAAAGCTGACACGCTGTGCTAAGTACTTAGAGTAAAAAATGAATTTAACCTTTTGGGAAAAAAAAAAAAAAACCCTTTCCGAATAATTGTGGTAAGTCAATGATGGTGGGTGATTTTTTTTTCTGGTGGAAAGAAGATATTGATGGCAAACTTTAGACAATATTCCTGTGTGGGAGAAAATGTCATAAACTACATCTGTAGCTACTGAGTTGTATGTGTGTTAGAACACTCACATCTGCATCTGTCAGTTACATGTTTCCTCCACGCAGTAAGACCATTTAATTCCTCAAAAAAGTTGTCTGAGTATGCCTTGCAGAATATGCGAATATTTCCATGGCTCAGTTTTTCTGAATATAATTAATTCATTAAGTATATGAAGGTTAATGTTGATGCTCTTTTAAAATACCATTGGAAATATTTTACAGAAAAATGGAATTCCAAAAGTTGTTACAAAATTTCTTTTTCAGAATACAGTTGAGTGAAACAAGGTTGGGGATGTCAAGATAATTTAGGATCTTCTGATGTACAAGCCAGAGGCGAGCAGCTCCTTAAGAGATTGACAGAGGGAACTGGTACATACACACGGACACAAACTTATAACATGTCTAAGGAGTGTTTGGGCTAACTGGAAGGCTTGAATTCCTGCTACATCTCTTGCTACAATTACTTATGGACTTGGGTTCTATTTATAATCTCTTTAAATGTGATTACTCGACACCTGTGAACATGTAGCATAAATGGGAAGTCACACTAAAAATGGGAACAAGGCGGGGTGCCTGGGTGGCTCAGTCGGTTCAGCGTCCGACTTCGGCTCCGGTCATGATCTCGCGGTCCGTGAGTTCGAGCCCCGAGTCGGGCTCTGGGCTGACCGCTCAGAGCCTGGAGCCTGTTTCAGATTCTGTGTCTCCGTCTCTCTGTGACCCAACCCCATTCATGCTCTGTCTGTCTCTGTCTCAAAAATAAAGAAACGTTAAAAAAAAATGGGAACAAGGAAGGGCTATGACCTTAAAACCTTAAAATGGGTTTTAAGGTCATTAACATAACGTATTTTTGCCAGAAAAAAAGAAGTGTTGGTAAAATGCCTTTCACCCATACTCAGGCAAGTACCAGAGTCTGGTTTTTTTTTTTTTTTAGCTCTTTTCAACGATGGTTTTCTAACCGAACAAAATCCATGTTTGTCGTATTCAAACTGTTTTGTTTGCCTGCTAAAAGTTGGCTGTCATCTACACCATTAACTTTTAAACTCAGAGTTAGTTTACTTGTCCTTATCCAAGAAATAAAAAAATGTTATCTCCTTTATTAGGACACCGTTTCCAATTCTTGAGGAAGCTTGCACCTGGGTAACCCTAAGTCAGCATGATGAGAGAAACCCTCTTCCCTCACAGACAGATAACCATATCCAGACGTGCAAAAAGAACAAGAAAATAGAAAATCAAAACGAAACAAAGGAGGGAAGAAAAGGGGTGGGAGAGGGGAGAGATAAGGAATGGAGGGCATTTTGCTGTGATAAAATAGGGAAAGGACAGTTGTTCTCGAATGTTCTTTCCTTGAGCTGATGATGCACTACCATACCCTTGCTCATCTGTATTTCTCCAGTCGTCACCTGTGTCCACTAGAAGCATCACTTGTATTCAGAACAAAGACCTCTGAGAGCCCAGCAGCTAATGTGAACAAGCCTGAGGCCAAATATAACTTCAGATTCCTTCACTTTTAGAAAAGGAAAAGAATTTTAGGATTATAATATAAAGCCATACTAGAGAAATCTGAAAGACATTTGATTCCCAAATGCATTTTCACAAACGCCAGACTTCTTCAGTGTGGGCAGCCGGGAAGAAACAATGCAATCTTTTCTGAATCGTGATCATGCCATGTCTGTGAATGCGATATGAGAGCAAGCCACAAAGAAATAATCAGGGACCTGTTTAAGGTCAAGATCAGTAACTGAAAATTCTCAAAGACTCAAAACGCATCGTGACATTAGCTTGCCTGCCGTTGCAGACGTGGCACGTCACTCAACAGTGTTGAAGCAACAGAATTTGGATGTGTTCGCGGAGCCACGTGCAGGTCCGGAAGGGTGATTGTCTTTTGTCAGAGCCAGGAGAATAGTGGCGAAAGAAAACCACAACCGGAGGTCGGCCAACAGTAGCTGAAGGAAGCAGGCACCTGGGAGCCAGCGCCCGTATCTGCCCCCGGTGAGGGTCTGCGTCTGAAAAGCGAACGCACAGAACTGGGCAAGTGTTTGAACCCCCAGAATGCACAATGAGGGACATCCTGTGTGATGGTGGTGTAGCTGAAGGCAAGTTTTTTTCCTGATATAGATCAGAAGAATGGAAACAAAGAGGTTGTACTTGAACTTGACTCAGGAAAAAAAAAAAAAAGAATGTTTTAATCTCTGAGTCCAGGCGGAAGTTACAAATATTTTTTCGTATTGTGTCGTATTTCAAATTATAGTCATGCTGGAACAGAATCAATGATAGAATGCTGGGCGTGACCAGCCCAGACCGTGCTCATAGAGTTTATAGCAGCAGCAAATGTGCCAACTCTGGCTATGGCAGTGACTAAGATTTTCATTTATTTTTCAAAGAAAAAAAAATGTCAGAATTAAACATTTCAGGAGATCTGATAACAGTAAAAGAACTTACCAAAGAGGCTCATTTAAATTTTTACTGAGGGTGTTTTGCACTGTGCTGGCCAACTATGGGGACAAAAGAAAATCAAAGAGCTTGATTTTTCTAGGGGTACAAGGTACACCTACAAGGTAACAGTTAGCAACCATTCAAAGCCACAATTTGAGGGGCGCCTGGGTGGCTCGGTCAGTTCAGCGTCCGACTTCGGCTCAGGTCACGATCTCGCAGTCCGTGAGTTCGAGCCCCGCGTCGGGCTCTGTGCTGACCGCTCAGAGCCTGGAGCCTGTTTTGGATTCTGTGTCTCCCTCTGTCTCTGCCCCTCCCCTGTTCATGCTCTGTCTCTCTCTGTCTCAAAAATAAAGGAACGTTAAAAAAAATGTTTAAAAAGCCACAATTTGAGTGATGTCACAAAACTGAAGTTGGTGACAAGTGACAGCTAGTCACTGATGAAGTTCCTGTCACTTTGCCGTCACTGGGCCATATTGGATCCCTACTTGTAAAAGGTCAAATATGTGACCTTTTTCAAGCCATGAAACTTCCCTGATTCTCAAGGATTGCACCTTAAAAGTGGGTGTTGGACTTGAGACTCCCTTTCTCTAAAATCTCTGTGGATCTTCGATGATTTTCTTTTTTTTTCTTTTTTTTTTTAACGTTTCTTTATTTTTGAGACAGAGAGAGACAGAGCATCAACGGGGGAGGGGCAGAGAGAGAGGGAGACACAGAGTCAGAAACAGGCTCCAGGCTCTGAGTCATCAGCCCAGAGCCGGAGCGGGGCTCGAACTCCCGGACCGCGAGATCGTGACCTGAGCTGAAGTCGGACGCTGAACCGACTGAGCCACCCAGGCGCCCCTTGGATGATTTTCAAGAGTCTGTGTGGACGCTCTAACATGCAATCAACCTTTCTTCCTTTCCAAATCGGAAACCGACGAAAGTCAAAATAGTGTACGTCAAAGAGAAACCAGGGTGGTAAAAGTAAAGGGACAAAATGAACCTTCCATTAACACAATGTCTATTGATCCTGATCAGCCAGCGTCCATAGTTTCAGAAGTGAGAAAAAAACGTGTAGAATCTAGTCAACTTGCCTCTAGCCTTGTAACCTCAGAATCTCGGTAAGTCAGTAAGTGACGAATACTTGAACTGGAAAGTGGAATGAAGAAATGTAATTACTACTTAAGTAAAAGAGAAAATCCAGCAGTTGTTTCAAATTCATTGTAAAAAATTGAAAACTTGCTGTTTATTTAATGTGGTCTCTGCTCCACCCTCCTACATTGATGGATTCTTTTTTGTTTTCAGTTAAACCAGTAGATTTGATAAAGTTGAAGTGTCTGCTTTCTTTTTCCCCACTTGTACTTACAATAGTAGTAATTATATTGCATGCGTAATGCTATGGGAGGAGATGTTCAAATTTTCTTATGTTGCACTCTCTCTTGAGTTGTCATTGTGTGAGACGAGAGTCAGAATGGCAGGAATAACCAGCCCATGAAATGTGCACAGAGTTTTTATCAGGCCTGCCTACGAGAAACCTAGGGTACAGAAAAATAAGGAGACTTAACAAAATGACTCAGTCAATCTTATTTTCTAGGTCATTGCTCCAAATATAGGAACATGTTAATTTTAGGATAACTTAGCAAACTACCAGAATCTAATATCGTACTTTAACTTTCTAAACACTGACAATCTGGCAAATAATTTACAGAAAAGGGACATGACTGTAACTCTAAGATCTAGAACTCTTTTTTTTCATACCAATCGTTCACTTCTTAGTATTATCTCTGTTTTAATATTGGATCATTTTCAGGGGTATTACTTCCATTGGTGAAGCTAGTCACTAAGTGTAGTTGTATCTGTGAACTACACACTGGCATTTTGGTGTGATGTTGAAAAATTAGAATGTGCATATAAGTAAAGTAATTGAACACAACTTTCACTTTAAGACTTACATAGGAAGGAAGGAAGGAAGGAAGGGAGGAAGGGAGGAAGGAAGAAGGAAAGAGAGAAGGAAGGGAGGAAGGAAGAATTTGTAGCCAGGTATAAAAAAAATGGAAATATTTTAGGTTCTTCACTTTAACCGTAGCTAACAACTTTCCCACAGTTACTGGATTATATTAGAACATTTTATAAAGACTGTTCATTGTGTCCTCTTACTCATTACAGGTAATACTTGTAAGCATCTCTAGTGTAATTTTAAGGAGAGCATGTGAAGTGTGTCTTTGACAATTTATGAGTACTATTTACTAGAGTTAGCGGATCGTCTCCATTAGATTTCCAACAACTATAAGCTCACAGATGATCGACAAGAATCTCAGCTGCTACCGTTCTGAAAGTTACAGTGAAACCAAACTGTCCCAAACCAGGAGGGTTAGATGTGTATCTGGCCGTAGAGGTGTAATGGTTAGTTTTGTGTCAACCTGACAGGGTCATGGGAAGCCCCGGTACTTGTCTACACATTATTTTTAGGTGTTTCCCTTTGAGATTAGTATTTGGATTGGTGGACTTAGGAAAGCAGATGACTCTCTCCAGTGAAGGATCACATCATCCAAGCCACTGAGAGCCTCAAGGAAACAAAAGGGTGGAAGAAGGTTGGATTTACTCTCAGCTTGACTTCTTGATCTGGACTTTGATCTTCTCCTATACTCTGTGTTTCTGGTTCTCAGGCTTCCCGATCAGACCTGGCATATATACCGTTGGCTCTCGAACTCTCGGCCCTTTGGACTTGATCACCAGACTCCCTGCTTCTCTAGTTTGAAGATGGCAGATCATGGGACATCTCAACCTCCAAAATCGTGTGAGTCACCTCCTTCTTTTATATATATATATCCTGGCAGTTCAGTTTCTCTCTGGAGAACCCTGGCTGATACAAGAGGAAAGAGGAATCTAGATCATCAAAGGTATGCCCTACAGCTCCCTAATTCGCGTAGAAGGTGAAGGACTTAGGTCTTATATGGCAGAAGGATATTCTGCTTCCTAGTAGGCAGGGGCCTCCTCTCCATGCATGTAGCTTGTAGATTCAGTAAGCCCACAACTGAGAATCTCCCAGGCATCATGGCACCACCAATGGTAACCAGAAGAAAAGCTATAGTGACTGCTTCTAGGAACCTACAGTGAGAGTTCTAAGATGACTCACTCTCTTCCTCAATTGAAGCTGATCAGGAAGTATTTGTTCATCTCGTCATTCAAGGATTAACAAGCCACCTAATAGGTGAAAGGCTCTGTGCTATGTGTTGTATGTAGAGTGGTGAACAAGGGAGATTGGGTTTTTGCTCTTATAGTTTTTGCTCAGGGAAATAGACACGCAGATATTTTTCATCACTCTTGTTAGACTGTGCAAAGGGAAGGGGAGGATGCTGAGAGAAGTTGTATGGAAAGCGGGCCCCTGATAGGGGAAAGGGAATGCAGAACTATCTAAAGGTAAGTTCAAGGTCACTCAGGAAAGAGGAGAAGGACTTGGGAAAGAGTATTTGCAAAGGCCATGAGGCAGAAACTGAAAGGTCAAGGTGATGAGGTACAGAGAAGAAGAGGGGAGTACTATGAGGTGAAGATCGAGAACTGAGGCCAGCCGACACAGGGCCTCACTGGCCGCCTTAAGGATTTCTGTCTTGATCCGGACAGTCTTGGACCTGAGGCAGGAGGCTGGTGGGACCGGATCTGCCTCACGAACACATTCTCCTGCCTAGTCTGTGCTCATTGGTTCAGAGGTCAGAGGGACAAAACTATTATAGAAATCCAGGTAATAGTGGAATGATGAAGGAGGTGGCAAACATAAAATGCACAGATTCAAGAGGTATTTAGGAAGAAAAATAAGAATAAGTAAAAGATTGAACATGGACCACCAGGAAGAGTCTGATAACAAGGATGACTCCCAGGCTCCTGGCTTGTGCGCAGAGCCGGTGGTGGAACCCGTCCCTGAAGTGGAGAAAAATGGGAGGAAAACAAGGCTGGGACAAGGTGAGCTCTGGCCTATCAGAAGGAGGACGATGTTAAGGATGATTCAGAAGCGTGAACCTGGGCAACTGTTGCATTTAGTAAAACTAAAGACTCCGGTGTGTGTCTTTAAGCCTTTCGGGGGAGGGTGTGTTTTTAATCATTGTCAAGTATCTATCATAAGACCACTTTCAAATTTGTGTGCACTCATGACTCTCTCCCGTAGATCAAGGATTTAAATAACCTAAGTAGTAGCGCGGTAATATTCGTCACTCGGTTATCACACAAGGTTGTTTATTTTCTCTCGCTTCCCTCCTGTCCCTGGTTTGCTTGCCCACGATTTGTGTCCCGTGTTGATCTGGATGATGATACGGAAGGAGATGGTCACTGGGGTAGATTCCATAATTTAAATCCTCATGTTGTTACTTGCTAGTCGCAGGACTGTAGCAAATTAGCCAAACTTACTGTGTCCGTTCTATTCTATTCTATTCTATTCTATTCTATTCTATTCTATTCTATTCTATTCTATTCTATTCTAT
>NW_024412423.1:13255694-13266868 GCF_014898765.1 Herpailurus yagouaroundi | reverse complement strand
ATTCTATTCTATTCTATTCTATTCTATTCTATTCTATTCTATTCTATGCTATCCTATTGTATTCTGTTCTAAATATTATAATCTTATTCACCTATAGTACTACTACAGGAGTTTTGTGATATTTTAATAAGGCCTAAAAGGTTTGTTACACCACCTAGCCTACGGTAGATGCTCAAAAAAATAAAATGACTACTGTCCTGTAGTATCAGAGTGCCCTCACTCCTGTCCTGAGACTGTCTCATCTGGCAAGCCAAGATGGCAGATGGGTTCTCCTCCTCCGCCCTTTGGAGAGAATAGAAAATGAGAAGCGTTCTAATCCGAGCTTAGTATGTGTGTCACAGTCACAGGGAAGCCTCCCCACTTCCCTCCCCGACTGCTTGGCTTGTCCCTCTCTCCGAAGAACAAATCAGCCCACCCCTCGAGACCACTGCTGAGGCCAAGAATTTCATTCATGTATTTCCTCTGCTTCTACTTATTCATTTTAAAAACCAAAGGTGAGGACCTCTTTTTGTGTACATGGAGGCATAGGAAAGATTCTTCAGGTTCTGTCTGTGTGGGTTGGAGGTAAGCCCCTGCCTGCCACACTTGGACTTTTAGAAGTATGCAGACCCAGAAAGGATGTCCTGGCCCTGGGTGCCCAAAATGCCTTTGACTGAAACATTTGAGTAGTTGTTTATGTGGACACAGTGTTAGTTTCAGCTGCCAATTTTAGAATTAAATGGCTTACATTACTACAAAATGTTAGCAGAACATGTTTTCCAAAATAAATGTCATTACATCTACACTCCCACCAACTGATTAGAGACTTGAACTCAGAAAATATGGCAAAAACAGCAGAGCAGCAAAAGCAAGAAAAACACATGCTCGCTTCATATGGTAAAAAGGACTCTTCCCTTCCTCTCTGCAAAGCACATCCATTTGGTGAGTGAGGAATGTGAAAAAAAGAGAAAGAAAGAAAAAAGAGAAAAAAGAGAAGAGGGCCTCCTCTGAACCCAGGGAACTCCCACACAGTGACTCTCTCTCTCTTTCCAACTCACACTGCAGGAGATGTTACTGGATTTACATTTTCGTGACTTAAGTTGCCGTCTGTAAATCAACGTCTCTTTATTTTTTATTTATGATTTACAAAATAAACCTGATCCAAAATCCTGACGAATACGGTGTTGCCACATCAGAGCGGCAGTATACCTGAGGAAAGTTTCACTAAGAGAGTCTCAAAAATAGCTGATGTGTTGTCTTCCGGAGCCCAGGGTCCTACCTATCTTCAGACAGGATATCTTTACAGTTCTGAGAGGTGATGAGCCATGAAGGGATCGTTGAAGGGCTGATGTCACAGCAGTGGCCATATGAGTTTGTCACTGTGATGACACTTTTTAGAAAATCATCTCAATTTGTGCCTTGTACTCGGAGAAGAGGGGGGAAAAAATTATACCTTATTCCTCCCCATTGCCTCCATCTGGGATACAAGCAATGTCTGATCAAACATATGGCATATAAACAGTAATTTAATTAAATGTGAACAAAGCCTTTTCATTCACCGTATTTAAATTTTGAAGTGCAGCCCAGTTGTCTTTCTATTTGAAATACATGAAACAGCGGCAAGAAAAAAAAAAATTTGAGTCACTTATTTAATGACAGATGTGATGCTGACGTGCACTCGGGCTGTGTGATGTGGCCTGGATCCATCAGTAAAGGTACACTGTTTTGAGGATGCTCTACTACATAGACGTGAGTGTTTTTGTCCCAACCAACATAGCATTTTAATAAAATTCCAAGAATAGCTTCCTTGTGATTTCATCTAACTGTAGCATCTGAAACAGTTTGATTTCAGTCTTGCTAGCGTGTTCTAAAGAGAGTCCCATCACAAGCTAACCAGGGAGCGCTTACATAAACTTACATGTCGTCTTAGAAGTTCGTGGGCACATCAAGAAACGCGCATTGCTTTGAAAAAAGAGGAGTTTGTGGATACTGCCTGTACAGAAGGTTTGAACTTTATGTAGCTAATTATGGAGTGCTCCTACAACAAAAGCGAAGAATTTCCCATAATGATCACGTAAAGACTCACATAATGATCATAGAATAATTACCCAATATCCCCCCATGAAGTTGGCCAAAGAGGCAGAGGTACGAGAAGACGACGAGAATACTGACATGTTTGTTTACTTCTTTTGGTGGAAATCATCAGGATCCCGCAAAGATCCGACCTGCACTACCCAAAGTAAAATGTCTGAGGCAGACAAAATGATACATAAAAAGATCATCCAGTAGATTGTCTTATTTTTCGGAAAGCCTTAATATGTTAAACCAAGTCGTTTATTATCTCTTGTCTTCTAATTGCCCAATTACAACCTTTACTGAAGCATTACATTCCTTACAATGAAATGGATTTCTCACAGCCCTGTCCCCTATTCTCAGACAGAAAGTTCAGATAAAAAAAAAAAAACCTGCCTGGACACTTCTTTCAGTATTATAATGAAGCCACCCACTGAAAGTATACCAGGGCTTTCAAAACGAGAGCTCTCAGCCCAGATGTCCTTAGTGTTCCGTCTGACAGTGTCATGTGCTATACATGCGTTTAAAACTCATGATGGCTTTCAATTCACTTGTCCCCATCATTTTTCAGCTTCCATCCTCTAGAGAAAAAAAGACCAACAAAATTCACATCGTGTTGTTCGGAGTGCTTTTTTCCATTCACGTTTAAACCCATGCATCGGGCAAGCGAATAAAATCCATCTGTTCCCAACTCATTTACGCTTAACTCACCAAAATGTTCTTTTTGAAAAGAGAACGGACATCCAACAAGTCCTTCTGAACCTCCTTTTCTTTTACATATTAGTCCCATCTTGTCGACTCCCAGCTCCCAAGGTTCATGGTTGGTTCACAGCTTTGAACCCATATGTTGAGAATGAGCGTGAAACTTCACAAAACAAACATGCATCGCTGTGACCCCCTCTGAAAATACTTGCACCGGAGCATTGGATGTGACGTTTTGTCGCTTCTTCAATCTCGAGTTACAGTGGGAATGAATGAGGCAAGTGGGAAAAAAAGAAAAAAAAAAAAAGGGAACTTTAAAAAGACAAAAGGAAACAGGAAATGACGAATTTACTTGGGATGTGGTGCCTAGAAAGAACACTGGCCTGGAAATAAAGGGAGGCCTCATGGTCACTCTGCCCAACACTGAACTAGCTATAGCATCCTAGGGTAAGACGTTACCCATCCAGTCTGAGCAACAAAATCCACAATGATAAAAATAAGAAGACCAGGGGCACCTGGGTGGCTCAGTCTGTTAAGCGTCGGACTCTTGGTTTTGGCTCAGATCATGATCTCACAGTTTGTGAGTTCTTTTTTTTTTTTTTTTCCAACGTTTATTTATTTTTGGGACAGAGAGAGACAGAGCATGAACAGGGGAGGGGCAGAGAGAGAGGGAGACACAGAATCGGAAGCAGGCTCCAGGCTCTGAGCCATCAGCCCAGAGCCTGACGCGGGGCTCGAACTCACGGACCACGAGATCGTGACCTGGCTGAAGAGATCGTGACCTGGCTGAAGTCGGACGCTTAACCGACTGCGCCACCCAGGCGCCCCCACAGTTTGTGAGTTCTAACCCCCACATCTTTTCATCTCTCTCTCTCTCTCTTTCTCCTTTCTCTTTATCTCTCTCCCTCCTGCACACTCTCTCAAAATAAATAAATAAAAACTTTAAAAAATGAGAGAGGTAAAATGTATAAAGTTGGGTGAGATGATTATTGTGTTTCCTTCTGCTCCTGCTACCGTATTACGTTTTGAATTTATCCCAGAACAGAGAAGCAAGCCAAACCGTTCAAGGAGCTCATGATCATGAGAATTGCCCCCACACTGCCCTTCCTCGACCTCTGTGTCTGTCTGTGCCCTCCCCACCCCCCACACTACCCGCTAGAACATTTCCCCAATCTCTTGGCTGCTCTGCTCCCTCCAGTGTCTTTCATGTTCCTATTGATCTGCTGCTCCAAATCTGGAATCTTCGGCTTCTGTCTAGGGTCATTCTTAGACATGAATTGGTTCCTCTTGTACTTACGTGAGATTTGGCCTCAGAATGCCTTCCATAGTCTGCGCTCAGTCTCTGAACCCCTTGTCTGCAGTCACAAAAGGCCGGGTTCTTGCATCAAACAGTTCTCAAGAGTCTGCATGCAAATATCATGAGAATTGCTCTAGATCTAACTGAAGCTTTAGGCGGGTGTAAAACCAGACCATCAAACAACAGTCGGTGATAGCTTTTACTCAAGCATTCTGGTCTAGAAACACATTCAAGCTGGGGAAAAAGAAAAAATGTTTCCAGCCTATTGCTGTGAATATAAAGGACCTTTTATTGGATACGCATTTAATACATTTTACTTAAAAGGAAAGATCATTGGATCATCAGAAGTTCAAAAACATCCTTTGTCCTTTCTCATGGAAAAATTAACCTACTGACTTCTGTACAGTATTTGGTACACAGAAACCAGCACAGGGCTTTTTGTGCTGATCTCAAAATTCTTTTATTTCAGGAATATAGAGTTAATATGATATGTATTGCAAGTCCCCTGACTAAACATCTTCATATCCTAGAGACTCCCTTTATGCTGTGATGATTTTGATGTTTTGGGGGTCACTTCTCATGTTTTTCCCTTCAAAGGTCTTGTCACCGTGTGCGTGGAAAGTAGTTTGCCGAGTTTCAAACTCCTTGGAATCTCCTCACTTCTCTGTCAGAATCAGACTTAAGCTCTTCCAGGTTCTGTTTACTGCCAGCTGATGATGACTTCCTTATCCAAATGGGGGAAAGACTTTTGAACATATATTAAAATGTGTGTATGATTTCTGAGACATCAAATAGCTGGAATAACAAGTCAACATTTTGATGAGTTAAGTGTAAATTAACTAAAAACACATGTACTAAATTCTCCTCGAAGCACAGATGGTTTGAAAAACCTAGAAGTGCTTGGAAAAAAAATATGGCTTTTATTTTCATGAACCCCCAAAGTTTAAAAAGGTAATTGAAGATTAATTTCCCTTCTCTTTCCAATTGTTGCTTTAGATGTTTCATAGATGATATCCTTATCTTTTGTTCTTCCCTCTTTTTTCTCCTCTTTCTTACTCAAGGATGAGTGGGCATCCGGGGCAAGAAACCCATCTTCCAAGGGGGTAGAGTGCTAATCTGACAAATATCAAGGTACTGGTCAGCCATGTTTTCTCATGGAAGATACGCTGGAAGCACAGATAAACCTTCGTGGGGCTCTGCTTTCACCCTATTTCCTTTATTTTGGCAGAGGTATCTTTTTGTCCTATGAGACTGCTAAGGGGCGATCCTCTAGTGAAGACGTAGCAATGTAGTGTGGCCTGTCTTCAGTCCACTTTGATTCTGGGCTCTAGGCTTCCGTTTGGATCAAGCACAAAGAAGGCCATGGCTGGTGAGGTGCAGGCTTGCAGCACTGGTATTGAGGCTGATGCGCAGTTATTAATAAAGTGATATTTTCCTTAGCCTTCTTCAAACGCATCTCTTTTTCTAGGAATCATTTAGAAAGGAAAAAGAGTGGGGCGCCTGGGTGGCTCAGTCAGTTAAGCGTCCGACTTCGGCTCAGGTCATGATCGCGCGGTCCGTGAGTTCGAGCCCCGTGTCGGCTCTGTGCTGACAGCTCAGAGCCTGGATCCTGCTTCAGATTCTGTGTCTCTCTCTTTCTCTGCTCCTCCCCAGCTCACACTCTCTCTCTCAAAATAAATAAAGATTAAAAAAAAATTTTTTTTAAAGAATTAGGGGCACCTGCGTAGCTCAGTCAGTTAAGCTACCAACTTTAGCTCAGGTCATGATCTCGTGGTCCGTGAGTTCGAGCCCCACGTCGGGCTCTGTGCTGACAGCTCAGAGCCTGGAGTCTGCTTTGGATTCTCTGTCTCTCTGTCTCTCTCTCTCTCCCTCTCTCTCTCTCTCTCTCTCTCTGCCCGTACCCTACTTACACACACACTCTCAAAAATAAATAAACGTTTAAAAAAAAAGGAAGAGTAACACTGAAGCAAGATCCCCACTCTCTAGACAATAAAATAAAATAAAATAAAATAAAATAAAATAAAATAGGCAGTGTATTACTCAGCATCATCTAGCACCACTCCATTATTACTACTGATGCTCAGAATATTGTACCAAATTCTAAGTACCTGCCTCTAAAATCATTAAACCTTATATGAGAATGGAAAGGTATTTTCTATGAAACTTGTTCATCCAATCATATATTTTTTTTCATTTTAAGTGTTCTTTATTCACTTTTTTAAGTTATAAAAATGAGATATACATGCTTACCATAATGTATAAATTCTAAAGGAAAACATGATTATATCATCAAATCATCACTGTTCATGGATGCAATTTTAATAGTCTATTATTTCAGGCCTGTTTTCATGCATGTGTGCGTGTGTGTGTGTGTGTGTCTGTGTGTGTGTATGTTTTTCTCAAAAAAATATAAGTTCATCTTGTACCATATTATTTCTCAGCTTGCTATTTTCATTCAAAAGCCCATTCTGAAAGTCTAATTCAAACAAATCCTTAAAATAAGAGTTTAATCTTCTATACCATTATTACCTGTGATATGTTCTGTCATACATGACTGATAGACCTTTGGGTACTTTCCAGTTTCTTGCCACACTGAAGAGTTTTGCTATACAAATCCTTGCACATATGTCCTTGCATCCTGGGGTTTTGATCTGTGCGCTACGGATGCTCACAGAGAAGGATTGGTCAGCCAAATAATAAGGATATGTTTAATTTATAAAAGTTATAGCTACATTCCTTTCCAGAAAGAAATGTAGAAATGTCGAGAATGTCCATCTCTCCATATTCCCTTTTTATTTGTGTGTATTTGATGACTGAAAATAGTTTTTTGTTTTTCTGAGTTGTTCCCTAATGCATTAACTTCAATTTTGTATTGCTGAATGTTTTATCAGAATTTATTTCTATAATTTAAAGTACGATAATAATAAATTCTATGAAGAGAACATCGCTAATGCAGAATTTACCACAAAGCAAAAAAGGAATGAGTCAGGCCATGTGTTGACATGGGAAGATGTCCACCAGAAACTAAGTAATAAGATCGAGTTGCAAAACAAAAGGAATAATATAAAGTTTACCATATAGAACAAAACAAAACATCTCTCTTAGATTAATTCTGAAACAGTGCTCACCAGAATGATAACCATAATGCTTCAGGGTACTCTCTTTGGAGAAGAAGACTTCAAAATTCTATTCTGAAGGCTCATTTCTACTGTGTACATTTGTACGAGTATATATTATTTTATTCTTAAAAGATGACATAAGCCTTTTATTTGATAAAAAAAAATTAGCTGATTGCAGTATGGCTTATAATGATAATACTGTTTTCTCTAGGCAGTAAAACTTCCATTTTCTCCTCATGGTCAGTATTAATATGTCGCACTGATTTTGACCTTGTGCCCTAGACACTGTCAGGGTCAGGCTGGTATTCTCCAGAAAGGATTAACATCTGTGCTAAATTCTTCTGGCTGTGTAGCCCCAACTCAATCCAATTAACAGCAGCAAGCGTAGGTCATGTTGTCCAGGTACGAAAATCAACATCAGGACCACACTTCCAAGTGGAAAGGTTGTACCTGTTAAAACACACCATTTCAATGACTAAGTGGCTGTTCTCTTAAACCTCCCTCGAGATATTGATATTTGTCCGAGAACTCTGACCGTTTTTGACACCAGCCACGCTCAGTATTTAGCAATGACATATGGGTGACACTGATTTCCAAATGGGTTCTGTGGTATCATTTTATTCGTTGGCGATTTTGCTGTCATTTGTAATGTTTCATGCTGGTAGACATATGACCTGCGCTAGGTGTTTTAATCACGTAAGTCCAAAATGCAGTAACATGTACAAAAAATCAACTTTCATCAAAGTTACTAAATACTAACGTATTTAGTTAAATACTAACGTATTTAAAGTTACATTGTACTGGTAAATGAATACACAAAATTATCAACAAAATGAATAGATATTCCAGAAATAAACATTAAATTATATATTATATTATATTATATTATATTATATTATATTATATTATATATTACATAATGCCATAAAATTCACATCTCAAATAAGTAGAAAAATGGTTATTCAATAAGTGGTCACAAGACAACTAGGTAACCACGTGGAAAAATATTCAATTTCTACTTTGCACATTATGCGAAAATAAATCCCAAGTGGATCAAATATTTCAACATAAATAACGAAGCCATAGAATTGCTAATAGCTTGGGAGAATTGTTGTTATAATCTGAACGTACAGTAGGCTTTGTTAACATGCCATAAAACTAAGAACCAAAAAACTTTAAAAGGGATTAATTGGATAACGTAATAAGAGATTTGTACATCAAAGTACACCGTTCACAGGCTAAACGACAAATAAACAAGTAAGAAATAATGTCCAAACAGCATATCCCAAATTAAAAGCTAGTATTCTTAATCCATAGGGAGTGCCTAAAAATCTGTAAAACCAACAAATTGAAAGAAAAATAGGACAAAAAAGGACAAAAACAAATGAAAATTAGAAACTCTCTTAAGCCGTCTCAGTCAATTAGGCCTCCAGCTCTTGGTTTCAGCTCAGGTCATGATCTCATGGTTCATAAGGTCAGGTGCTGAGTAGGGCTCTGCACTGACAGCACAGAGCCTGCTTGGGATTCTTTCTCTCCTTCTCTCTCTGCCCCTCCCCTGCTCACTCGCTCTCTCTCTCTCTCTCTCTCTCAAAACAAATAAATAAACTTTAAAAAAAGACTCTTAAGGAGCGCCTGGGTGGCGCAGTCAGTTAAGCGTCCGACTTCAGCCAGGTCATGATCTCGCGGTCCGTGAGTTCGAGCCCCGCGTCGGGCTCTGGGCTGATGGCTCAGAGCCTGGAGCCTGTTTCCGATTCTGTGTCTCCCTCTCTCTCTCTGACCCTCCCCCGTTCATGCTCTGTCTCTCTCTGTCTCAAAAATAAATAAACGTGTAAAAAAAATTAAAAAAAAAACAAAAAGACCCTGGAAATGATTATCTCTGTGGACAATATCTGAGTGCCTAAGGGACATGGGTAGAATAGACTTGTCTTTTCCCATTTACATTTTTACATTTTGAACTGCTTCCTTTCTCCAGTATTTCAAATATTGGGAATATTCCAAGAACAGTCCTTGCTCATTTTTGAGCGTGCCTCCTCCCACTCGTACTTCCCAAGTTACCGACTGGCTGCAGAGTTGAGTAAGCTTTTCAAAGTACCAAAATATTCCCTCTACATACCCAGGGCCAAACCTAGGAAACTGAGATCATCCAATTTTACTGTCAGCCACATCAGAGAGGTAATGGAAGAATGTGTAATAAGGGAAATTCCTATAAGACAGGAAGCAGAAAGAGAAAGACGTTCTGGGGCTTGGGGAAGAGCCAAGGAGAAGAGAATAAGGGGTAAGAGCGTGGTGGTGGGCTCCACCCAAAATCCCAAGAGGATGGGTAGGTAGAAACATCCAGATGCCATCTGGGAAATTCCAGTGTACTTCTCCTTGGTTTTTGTTGGTTTGGTTTGGTTTCGTTTCGTTTGGTTTATTGGGCTGCGCCTGAGAAATTTTCATGCCTCATAGAGAGATTCCATGTTCATTACTACCTCAGCCAACCGGGGACGTATCTGAGCAAGTGGACTTAACATAGTATCACCAGCTTTCCCTGGCCCATAACAGGACTAGTCACTTGCAGGGAACACCAGCTCAGGATAATTCCCAGCCCCAGACCTCATCATCCACTCTGCCATGGGGAGCGGTGGGGAGCCAGCAAACACTCTGTAACATAGACCTTCCTCCTGCTTCCGTGAGAACGCTTGCAAAGCCCAGCTTTTAAGCCTATTATTTTGCTGTGGACTGAAAAGCGTATCTTGATACTCTATGCTGAACTCTGACTTCTCTGTTGTAGGTGGGATTTGTCTTCACTCTAAAGAAAAGAATGGCTTGGTACAATGGATAGGGAGTCACAAGGCATGTGAAGATTGTAAAATACGCTGATTTATTACATCATACCTCTTGTATCAGTGTATTATTGGTTTATTTGTTTGCTGTAAATCACCTAAAGTTATGTTAGGCATAAGTAAATGTATGGACATATTCTGAATATAATATTATAAAAATCAATAACTTTTTGTCAAGAGCTAATAAATATTGCATACTTGCAAATGAGAGCTATCTTTTCTCCTCAATACTTATTTGATGGGCGGAAACTGCGTAGGAAACATCAATACTCGCTCTTTGTTGGGATCCGCTTCTCTCTGACCTTGAACATGCAGCCAAGACTCCAGTAGAATGTCCATTTTTAGCTTCAGTTGCTCTGAAAGCACTTATCGAAAGCAAGGGCAAAGTGTGTGTGTGTGTGTGTGTGTGTGTGTGTGTGTGTGTGTGTGTAAAAGTTATAAATCTAATAGTCACAAAAAAGTCTTCAAGTAAAGCAGCAATCAACTATTTATAATGCTTTCAAATCTATTTCCAAAGATACTGTGAATATTCTTGGACGCCCCCAAAGTATTTCTTGACTTGTATATTCATTAAAGTGCTGGAAAATCACACAAGAGCAATCAGATAAGGCAGTTAATATGGCTGGCACCAATATGACTGCTTTACTCCTCCCTCTATGATTAATTACAACTAAATTGATGTTACCAGCAATGATTAATTTACATCTTAGGTGCAAAGTAAATGAAGTAAGCAAATTGGAATCGGCACTAACAATTTCTTAAGCCTCAGCACAGCGCCCAAATCACAGTAAGCTATCCTGCTCAGAATAATTTCTCCCCCCAAAATGGTTACAAAAGCCGAGGTATAGACGTTAATTTTATATATGTATAATGTACATTTTCTTATATTTTAAACTGAAGCAAACTTTATTTTTTTTTTAATTTTTTTTCAACATTTATTTATTTTTGGGACAGAGAGAGACAGAGCGTGAACGGGCGAGGGGCAGAGAGAGAGGGAGACACAGAATCGGAAACAGGCTCCAGGCTCTGAGCCATCAGCCCAGAGCCCGACGTGGGGCTCGAACTCACGGACTGTGAGATCGTGACCTGGTTGAAGTCGGACGCTTAACCAACTGCGCCACCCAGGCGCCCCAAACTGAAGCAAACTTTAAATATACATTAAAAAACTAACCTTAGATT
>NW_024412423.1:13189077-13255294 GCF_014898765.1 Herpailurus yagouaroundi | reverse complement strand
CTCTGGGCTGATGGCTCAGAGCCTGGAGCCTGTTTCTGATTCTGTGTTGAAAAAATTTAAAAAAAATAAAAAATAAAAGGAGAATATGACAACTGTCTTTATCTTTTTTAATTAACCTTTGACCAAATTTTTTCACTAAAAGTCACATGTACATCTGAATTAAGGGACATAAAATATTATTAATGTCTGTAATCTTTTTTTTAGGCACTTAAAATTCTTACTGGTTCTTTTCAGGTGGCATCTTTTGTGCATTTGAAAAGCCACATTTTGATAATTTTAAAGAAAATTACTGGATAGGCTGTTAACCTTAGGTTTGATCCTAAAACATTTTTTGCAATGAGTGGGATTGCTTAGTGGAAAGGTGAGCAAAGGTAATAGAAAAGAGAATCACCCACAAAATGTGAAAACATGAGTACGTTGAATATCTTATTATTTCACTGAAACAAATACATTCTGGGACAAGGGTGGAATGATAATAAACCTGACCTTAATGTTTGTACTTTACTTAGGGGCCCTTTTGTCTCTGTTTCTCCTTCCACATTTTGCCCATCTGAGGGGCTTTTCTATTTTTTTTTTTAAGTTTACTCATTTTGAGAGAGAAAAAGAGAGAGCGAGGGACAGAACCCAAGTCGCGGAGGGGCAGAGAGAGAGGGAAGAGAGAGAATCTTAAGCAGGCTCCATACTGTCAGCCCAGAAACCGACGTGAGGCTCAAACCCACGAGCAGTGAGACCATGACCTGACCCAAAATTGAGAGTCTAATGCTTAATCGACTGACCCATCCAGGACCCTGAGGGGCTCTTCTAAATTGCCTCCCCCCTCACATATATTATGTTAGAGTCTGGAAACACTCTTTACCTTTTTGGAAACTTGTTGTGTTTTTAATTTAAAGTGAAAAATAGGAACTTTACTTCACTAGCTGGGCTATACCCTTATTTCAAAGGCTTGCTTCAGTTTAAGGAAAACCTTTCTGAACAAGATGGGTCTTGTTTGTTTTGTCTTAGAACAGTGAGGTTTGCTCCCAATTTAATTCCCTATATGACCACATAGGTGTGGCTCTGTCCTCAAGAAATACAAAGTTGAACAGGAGTTACTGAGTATCTTTAGGGGATTAAAAATCTGATAAGGAACATATACATATATATGTATATATGTGTGTATATATATGTATATATACACACATATATACATATATAAATCTGATAAGGAACATATATATGTGTATATATGTATATATATGTATATATACATGTACATATATAAATCTGATAAGGAACATATATATGTATGTTTTATGTTTTACATCTATTTTGTGGTCTGTCTGTCTGTCTGTCTGTATTTATGCAAAATAACCCTGTCTTTGAGCGTTTGATTTTTTTTGTAACTTACTCATATAATTTTGGGAAATAGGTGAAGCTGAAAATTAAGTCAACCAGCTAAAAATCTGTCTCCCTGTCCTTGGATACTAGTGTGATAACGTTATCCTTAGATATGAAATTCGTTAAGTTTTAACAATTTTTACAATTCAGTGGTAGATGCTTTGTGTTGGAGAAAGGTCAACGATCATAGTCTTGTCAAAGCAGTGGGATTGACACTATTCTGTCCTTTAAATCTATCATAACATATGCATCACTTGTATTATTCCCAGGCCTACGTGAACATTTTTGCAGGTGTACCTGAGCTTTGTGACATTTTAAACCACCAAGCCTAGTGCGAACTTTCAGAGAAAATTTCCGTTCGGTTTACCAAAATATTCCCTACAATCAGAAAATAAAACTATGCATACACACAGGTTAATTTGCTCATTGTACCTAGTAACTTGCCAGTTATCTATAAAACTTCACACTGCTACATTGTTTATAAATCTATACTGGTCGTTTCTTATAGGTCTAGGACCTGTTCTTTCTTCACTTGCAATTCATTTTTATATAATCAGCCTATTTATGATCATAGAGTCAAATTAATCTTTTTTGAAATTTAACTGAGAGCCAGGATTTCGAATTAAGAAAAAAAGAAATGGTCTGCTCTTTCCTTACTTCTCTTATTAATCTGCAAAAGGGTCTGTCTTTAGAATCCTGGGAAAGTATCTTGTGTTTGACTAGAAAGATTTGATGCTTAGGTTTCTGTGGTCCTAATTGCCCCTATCTAGCCTTTCACATGTAACAGTAAATTGGCCCCATTTCCACCCATTAATGATCCGCAAATGGATTTGACTTATTTCTTCCAAGTGTCTCATCAGTAGACAATTCTATTTTCCTTTGGTAATAAAAAACCAACTCCCTGTTCCTATGTAGTCCTAAGGCTTTTTGATCTCCCATCCAAAAAAATGCTTTCATGGACAAGGTTTACCTTAAATACCAAACTCGAGTTTTTCTGCCTCAGAGACCAGGAAGTCATCACAAAAGCCTTCTGGGTACTCGACTTCTAAAGCAGAGTGACTTACTCATACATTCCCTGACTTGCTACGTTCTTTTTCAACTCTTGCTCACAACTCTCATAGAGAGGGAATGGAAATTTCAGAAACCTTAGTGCTAGGAAAAAAAAGCTTGACTGACTCTTGCCAGAACGCTTCTCAGAATAGGAAGTGATATAAATCCAGGTTTAGGGAAGCCATTTGGGGAGGAAACAAAGCTAGTCTTCAAAGAGGGAAAGGAGACTCAACTTCATAAAGAGATATATGGTAGAGTCATTTTCCTGGGTAACTGACAGATTTTGTGCTTCAGAAATCTAGTGCCTCAGGAGGCTTAATTTTATTTATTTTCATTGGACTTAGTGAAAAGCCTTGCGGTATAACCCCTCTTCACTCAGGAGGAACCCCGTAAGCACCATACAGCGTTTGTCTTCCAACATTCTTTTCCTTTTGGGGGAGGGAACACAGAAGCCATAATGATGTCTTGAGGGAACCCCAAGCACAGTCTATTCCTTAGCCTTAAGAAAAAGATCTCTGACCCCCTCATCTCTTCTGTCTTCACTCTCTCTTCAGTGGCACCAACCTACCCTTCCTACCCTCGGTCACCCTAGCGTAAGAGTTGAGGCTCTCTAAACAAACCAACAAACAAACCAGGAAGAGAATTGATTTTCAGGCTCTTTCTGCTTTGACCATGCAACTCAACCACCCTAAGGGAAAGGAAGGCAAAAGCCCAGCTGTATTCTTGGAGAGTTGGCAAGGGAAAAACAGAGAAGACATGATGTGAATTAATATATGAACAAACTATATCACCTTGATAGTTTAAGTGTATATCTGTGACTTGCAAATAAAAAATTATTGACTAAGGAAAAGATTATTGAAAATAACAAATGGCTCTTATCACCACGTCATTATCAGAGCCAAGTCTGATGAATAAGGTGCTGTTCAAGATGGGTAATTCAGTTTGGGATCCAAAATGAGCTGTAACTATAGAGTAATTAAAATGACATTATTAATGGCTCACAAGCTGCCTCTTAAATCAATTCCAAACCATGGAAGAAAACTATATAGCTACCCAAAACTACTATGATCGACAGCTTTTATTTGCATATAAAATTGCTAGTGATGTATTTCTTCAGTTTTCAGTAATATCAATATGTCACAATTCATTATTTAACAAATATTTTGTGAATTCCAGTGTGCCGGGAAGTGTTCTAGGCGTTAGGGATACTTTGGTGAATAAAACAAACAAATTAAAAAAAATTCCTTGCCTGCATGAAGCTTATATTTTCTTCAGTGGAATACACAATGAACAAAATAAGCAAATTATGTATCATGTTGCATGATGATAAATGCTCTAAGGAAAAATAATTCAGAGGAAGGAGCAGGGTAGGAAGAGTGGGGACCAAGGATGAAGTTCTAAATATGGTGGTCAGAGGATACCTTACCAAGGTGACATTTGAGCAAAGACTTAAAAGAGATGAGGGTACAAACCATGAAAGAAGAGTGTTTTAGTAAGAGGTCAGTAAGAATGAACACATGGCATATTTATGACCCCCCCCCCCCAAAAAGGCCAAGTGGCTGGTTTCAAGAGAACAAGACAGAGAATGGCAGGGAAGAAAGATAGAGAACTAACAAAGGATTGGTTCACATAAGCCCTTATGGACTATGGTAAGGATCTGGGCTTTCACTCTGTTGAGACAGGAAGCATTCGCAGGGTTTGGCATGCTCAGATTTGTGTGGTGTTTTTTTTAACATTTATTTATTTTGAGAGGGAGAGAGAGAGAATGTGGTAGAGGCAGAGAGTGTGGGAGACACAGAATCCAAACCAAGCTCCAGACTCTGAGCTGTCAGCACAGAGCCCGTGGCAGGGCTCAAACTCACAAATAGCGAGATCATGACCTGAGCCGAAGTCGGACGCTCAACCAACTGGTGCCCGTGATTTGTGTTTTAATAGGATTATACAACCGCTATATTGAAAGTAAACTCAAGGATATGGGAGTAGAAATCAGGGAGACCAACTGGAAGTGTGGTGCTATCATCAACAGGAGGTGATAGTGCATTATACCAACATATTAGCAAGGACAGTGGTGGGAACTGGTCAAATTCGGGAAGACGTTAGAAGATAGAACCCAGCAGGATTTGCTGCCATATTGGATATGAAATGGGATAAAAGGAAAGAAGCCACAGATGAGCAATGCAAAGGACCCAATAGGCCATTCAGAGTTGGGTAAAAGTATAAATCAAGCATGTTTGGAGCAAGAAGTTGACATTTCAGTTCTGCTTGTCTTGTGTTTCCATGCTTCTTAGACAACAGGCAGTCCTAGCCTAAAGGTCAGGAGTCGCTTGCAAGCTGGAAATAAAATGTTGGTAGCCCTGATTCTAAATAGTTTTTTTTTGACGTTTATTTATTTTTGAGACAGAGAGAGACAGAGCATGAATGGGGGAGGGGCAGAGAGAGAGGGAGACACAGAATCTGAAACAGGCTCCAGGCTCCGAGCTGTCAGCACAGAGCCCGACGCAGGGCTCGAACTCACGGATCGTGAGATCGTGACCCGAGCCAAAGTCGGCCGCTTAACCGACTGAGCCACCCAGGCGCCCCGGTAGCCCTGATTCTAAAGAGTGTTAAGATTTTGTTTTAAGCTCCAGAAATTTCATGCTAATTTATACAATTTTGTTTGGTAGCAGTACAAATAATTTCTGTCCAGCAGAAAACTATGGGCTTTTTTAACCCTATAAAACATTAATCTGTTTTGTATATAATCCTGAAAGCTTGTCTTAACGTGCCGCAGTGTAACTCTGACACTATTTGAGTTATCACAGTCCACGGGCTGAGGGCTCACAAGCCTTCCCTCACTTCAGACACCAGCTGTAAGCTCCGGGATTCCCAACTTATGACCCACTGGCTACAAACTTGGATGTTCCCATTCCATCCGTATGTATAATAATTTGCCAGAGCACTTCACAAAACTCAGGGTCGTATTGTATTTACAACCGCAGTTTTATCATAAGGAACATAAATCGGGACTAGCCAGATGAAGAAACACATGGGTTGTCCCAAATGCGAAGCTTCCATATCCTCAGGATGTGTCACTGTGCTTCCATATCCTCAGGATGTGTCGTATGGATGTATATCACTAACCAGAAAAGCTTCCCCAAGTTTTGGTTTTCAGAGTTTTTATTATGCAGACATGATTAATTGGAGCATTGGCAATAAACTCAGTTTCTAGCTGCCTCCCTTTCCCTGGAGGTCGGGCTGTTATCATCCAGCTCAAAGCCCCAATGTTCAGGAATGGCCGGCCTCCATCTGAGAATTACCTAGGAGCCTAACTGGAGTCTCTTCACTAGCATAAACTCAGGTGTGGTGCCAGGGGCTCACCATCACTAACAAAAGGCTCCCCTGTTGGGAGATTCCAAGCACTGAAAGCTTCCTCTCTGGACCCAGGGCAAAAACCATACACATTCTTTATTTTACAACACATTCCTTTCCTACATGGTCAGTAGCTCCTCAGGTGTTCTTTGGACTGGCTTTAGAATCTTCACTCCCTTGTTAATTAATGAGGGGAATAAAATATTAGGTGTATGTGTTATAGATTTGCATGAAAGTCATGATTTTGCCTTTTCTGAAAATTAAACGTTAGCAGTGCTATTAAATGAATAACCACCAAGTAAATCAAGAAGGGAGGTTTGCCAGAGAACCCCACCCCTAAGCACTCTGTGTAAAGGTTTAAAAGATAGAAAGTAATCCACAAAGGATTCATTGAAATGCCTAAAGACCCAAGAAGAAACAGGGGAAAGTGTGTTCTCCTAGAACCCAAGCAAAGAATTCAGTTAAAGGAGAAGAGTGTCAGCTATGCTCCATGTTGCTGATAAATCTTGTTAAATAAAGACAAACTTTATCATGGGATTTAGAGACTTAGTCGTCACTGGTAAGCTTGATAAGAGCATGTTTGAAAATGGTGAGACAAAAAGCATTTGGAGTGGTTTTAAACAGTGATGGGGGCGCCTGGGTGGCGCAGTCGGTTAAGCGTCCGACTTCAGCCAGGTCACGATCTCGCGGTCCGGGAGTTCGAGCCCCACGTCGGGCTCTGGGCTGATGGCTCAGAGCCTGGAGCGTGCTTCTGATTCTGTGACTCCCTCTCTCTCTGCCCCTCCCCCCTTCATGCTCTGTCTCTCTCTGTCCCAAAAATAAATAAACGTTGAAAAAAAAAAATTTTTTAAAGACAGTGATAGAACAATAGAATCTTATTGAACTCCAAAAAAGGAATGAAGTACAGATCCATGCTACAATGTGGATGAGACTGGAAAACATTATGCTAAGTGGAAGAAATCAGACATAAAAAAAAAAAAATCACGTTTTTTATGATTTCATTTACATGAAATATCCAAAATAGGTAAGTACAGAGAAACAGAAAGAACACCAATGGCTGGGGGATGGGGGGAAATGGGGAGCAACTTGTTAATGGGTTCAGGGTTTCTTTGGGGGCTGATGAAGTGTTTCTGGAACCAGACATAGGAGGTGGCTGCACAAACTCTGAATGTACTCAACACCACTGAATTGTGGGCCTTACAGTGGTGCACTTTGTTATGTAAATTTTGCCTTAATGAGAACAAGAGAGAGAGAATGGGTGATGAGAAGTTGCAGGGAGTGAGTATAGACACATCTGTAAGAGACTTGCTGGGAAGGAAAACAAAAAAATAGGACTGGAGCTGGTAGCGAACGTGGGACCAAATGAAGCTTTTGTGTACATATATACATATATGTATGTATGGACAAAATATATTTTTTAATGGAAGAAGGCGGAATGTATTTGTTAGTTGATGGAAATGCAAACCTGGCTTTAGGTACAAGTTTAACTGTAGATACACCTTTCCTGCTTCAGAAGAACACATTACAGATGCCAGCTAGCTTATAAAGACATTGTCCATCATGAAGAAACATGGGCTATAGAAGGGTTGATCTCAGGGGATGCCTGGGTGGGTCGGTCGGTTAAGCGTCCGACGTCAGCTCAGGTCATGATCTCGCGGTTCGTGGGTTTGAGCCCCACATCAACTCAGAGCCTGGAGCCTGTCTCTCTCTCTCTCTCTCTCTCTCTCTCTCTCTCTCTCTCAAAAACAAACAAACATTTTAAAAAATTTAAAAAATGTAAGAGCGATTCTACTCTCCATACAGTTTGCTTTCATTTAAATGCAAAACAGAGAAACAAAAGCACAGCTTTCACAATCCACTTACGTAATCCTGAACCAGATACTACAGGTATCTAACGCCAGCTCTGCCGCTGTCTTGTTCTGTCTTCATGAAATCTTCTACATCCTCACAACCAAAGTTTTCTCATCCGTAAAACGGAAGAATTGAACCAGATTGTCCCTGAGCGTCCTCTCCGTCCCAGAGTCCACTGATGGGCCCATACTCACGGATTTGTTTTGTTACGAGACCTAAGAATATCTTTACGATATCTATACTCTCTCCACATTCATATCGTTGGATCTCCTCAAACTTCCTTTAAAAAAAAAAATTCAAAGCTACGCTGATTTATAGCAGATTAAATGAACAGAACACACAAGATGAGCAAAGAACTTGAGATGAGCTAGATGCAATCAGAGACATCTGGGTGAATTTAACACCACAGCTTTACAACATCTGGGTGATGTTAGTACTGAAGTTCTGGAAATCATACATTCCGAAATCTGACATTACTTTGGATGAGCAACTTGTATCCTTAAGCTGCAGATGCCTCGTTTTGGCAAGAAAACCTGATAAGCCCAGGAAAGTGCGCAGAAGAAAATAAACATCCGAACATTTTTAGCCTGCGGTGATGGACTATCGTAAGCCAAAAAGTTGAAATCTAAATATAAATAATGTGTTTTTTATTTATAGACCACAGGTATTTGCTAACCCACTGACACATCAAACTCACTGTGCCTGAACCCAAAACATTGGATCTCCCACGATCCCATCCCATGTGATTCACCAGTTTTCAGCGTTGCTCTCGCCAGTAGCCAGGTTCAAAACGTAGGAATCACTTTTGAGCCTCTTCTTCTTTGGGCCCCTTTTGTACCTCTAATCATTTGCTGAGGCCTGTCGATTTATATGTGTGTCTTGTTCCGGGCCCCCATTTCTCCTCGTTTTTCTCCAAGATCACCACTGATTTCACGTTACCTGGGCCCCAGACTCTGAAAGGCTTTCCCACCAATTCTCTCTGCTCCTCACATTCCAACTCACGTCCCGTAGCCAGTTAGCCTTTGAGGAGGCAAGACCAACCTCTCTTAGGCCGGGCTCAGAAAGCCCCGATATTGGCCCCAGTGAGATTCAGGCCACAAGCTGAATGGACAACCAATGCCCAGGGGTGGAAGACAAGTTCTTGCAATGTGGCCCCATCCTTATTTCTTGTACGAATCAGCAGCGTAACCTCCTGCCAGTGAGACTACTCATATCTCAGCATATTTGATGGTAACAGTTCTTCAAAC
Source organism: Herpailurus yagouaroundi (assembly GCF_014898765.1). Lineage (NCBI taxonomy): Eukaryota > Metazoa > Chordata > Mammalia > Carnivora > Felidae > Herpailurus > Herpailurus yagouaroundi. The sequence continues at coordinate 13,246,421 of NW_024412423.1, read as the reverse complement.
GTATGTTCTTTTTCACATGTCAGTGTGTTTTCTTATCGAGGAAGAAGCATCCTTAGTCCCACACAAAGTTAAGACTGCTCCAGCAGAAATGAAAAGAAAGTCTCAGCTCAGTTTTGAAGTCAAAGCTGGGTCAAGGGAAGGCCACGGAGTGTGGAGATGTAGAATGGGAAGGTCTGGCAGGTCCTTGCCGGGACCTCGGCACACGGGACCAACACGACATCACTCTGTCCACCTAAATCCCTACTACTCACAGGGTAAATGAAACTGAAGAGCGGGACTCCTTTTAGGCAATAAGTTGTTAGAAGTAAGAATAAGGTAAGGCCCCTGAGCAGACCAGTAAGATCAACAAATAGCAGCTCTAGACAGAGAAGGTAGCAAAACCGCCTCTTAGGGAAGTAGGTTTGTGACCTGTGGGTGTATGGTATTACTCTGCGGGATCTGCTCTAGAGAATCTCTGTGAAATTCCATATTGGCAATTAATGCCTTTGGAGCATTCTGGCTTTTTAAAAAGCATTTGTGTAGGTACTAAAGGCAGCATTGATGTTGTCACACAGAGAAATCAGCTATATTCTTTTTGGACAATGATAGGATTGATTGGGTTGCTGGAATTTGTCCGTGAAAGAAAGGAAATGGCAGACTTCTAGAAGATCCTGTTGGGTACTTATATTCGTATATAATTTGATGTTTCATTGTTTAGTGTTGCTTTGTGAATTCACTGCGAAAATTACCAATTCTGAGTGAAATGCTGCGATTTGATAAACGTTAACTGTTTGAAACACTGAAAAAAAAGTTGTTCGTCTCTCTAGTCAACTGGCTAAAAAGCCCTGAGTTGTTCAAATGTAGATAAAATATATTAGAGGGGAGCAGTGAGACCCTTACACGAGACCAGAAAGATAAAGCATATCATTCATAAAATGTTATCATTTTAAGGATTTTTATACCATTAGTTGAATCATTGTTGAAATTCTTAAAATAACAAAAGAGTATAGATCAAAAGCCGCAAAAATTGGTGGTATTCAGCAAACTGGCTCCAGTCCTATTGGCTTGTTACTAATAATTCGAAACACTTGAGCTAACCCAAGAAATAATTTCTTGAAAAATTGAGCTAACCCAAGAAATAATTTCTTAAAAAATTGTGAGATCTGCATTGCGCTCTTGACTCCTACTACCAGCATAATACTTACTAAATGAAGGTTTAAGGGCACCTGGGTGGCTCAGTCGGTTGAGCGTCCAACTTCAGCTCAGGTCATGATCTCGCGGTCCGTGAGTTCGAGCCCCGCGTCGGACCTCTGTGCTGACAGCTCGGAGCCCGGAGCCTGTTTCAGATTCTGTGTCTCCCTCTCTCTCTGACCCTCCCCTGTTCATGCTCTGTCTCTCTTTGTCTCAAAAGTAAATAAACATTAAAAAAAAATTTTTTTTAATAAATAAAAAATAAAAAAATAAATGAAGGTTTAAAAATATATTCGATCCTTAAGCTCCAAGCATTAGCTAAGAAAGACATTATTGGCCTCATCTGATCAACGGAGAGCAAGAGGGGGCACTGGGGGTCCCTCTGAAGGGGCAAAGCTCATGAGCAGTCGAGCCGGAAATGTGAACACAGGTCTCCTGATCCAATCCCAGGTGGGAATGATCAGATTTGCTTATCTAAGAGAATGAAATTAATCAAATAATTTCTTTCTTGTCACTATCTTTATATGGAGAGCCAAGAAGACAAAACTTGAGTGAGAGATTTTTCCAGAGATTTCTATTTTCATTGTAATCCAGTAAATGATAAAATATCTGTAAGAATTACTGACCATGTCAAGGCTGCTGACAAGCTAACATGACAAGCAGTATCATTCAGGATCGTTTGGTGGTGGGTTTTTTTTTTTTTTTCTTAGTTCGAAATTGTGATGATAAGATGGATAAGGTCATTTAAAGATGGTGACATGTGGTATCCATTAACAAATGCTGGGTCGTATTTAAAACCTGCTGAGAGCAGCACAGAGGCAGGGACAAAATGTTCTTCGTTTTTCAAGACTAATATCTCTTCCACTGTATAGATTTCCATCAACTGGTTCTATTAGGTAAATTACATCTGACCTTTATATCCCAGTAAAGGTAAATGTAATTTAAGAGTTTATGAGCGTGAGAGTAGGGAAAATGGAAAGAGTCCACTGTGCAAAGGAGGGATTATTAAATAACGATGCAGAAGGCGTCAAATAGATGCCCCCTGTATGTACTTCTGGTGATTTCCACTGGGGCAGCCCAACGGGTTAAGAGTTTTGTTGTTTGTTGTTCTGCTTGATTTTTCCTTTCTGCATCTGAAAACTGGAACCTAACTCCTTTCTCTCGCTCAGGTTGTCCTTAGGGAATCATCCATTTTTCCAAACAATATGTATCGATAACAGCACAAAAGTCAGCAACGGTGTGGTGGGACATGTGTTCTCATACACCGTACTGTACGTGTCCACACAGGTTTCAGGAGGAAAGTTTGCTTTTTTTTTTTTCCAACATCCTTCAAAATATTCATAAACTTCATCAGAGTCTTTCTACTTTTACGAATTTACCCAGTAGAGGGGCGCCTGGGTGGATCAGTCAGTTAAGCATCCAGCTTCAGCTCAGGTCATCGTTTCATGGTTCATGGATTGGAGCCCCATGTCGGGCTCCATGCTGACAGCTCAGAGCCTGGAACCTGCTTCAGATTCTGTGTCTCCTTCTCTCTCTGCCCCTCTTCAGCTCATGCTCTATCTCTCCCTGTCTCTTAAAAATTAAAAAAAACATTAATTTTTTTTTTATTTTTTAAATAAAAAAAAGAATTTACCCAATAGAAATAAGAGATGTACACTATGACTGCTATATAATAATATAATACTTCTTATAATAACAATTGGAAGCAGTTAATGTCCCATAACAGGAGGATAAATTATGATAGAACTTTCTAATGGAATAAAATATAGCCATTACAGTCAGGTTTTCCAGAATGCTCCCACTTTACACAAGATATATATCTGGACTGAGAGAGCGAGAAGGAGTCTAAGATACTCTCTCGAAAGTTAGCAGTTCTAGATGAATGATGGCTCTGTGGATGATTTTCTAAACATTTCAAAATGAATATATATAATTATTGTACTTCATATAAGAGCAATAGTTTTCAAATCATCTTTAGAGAATGAAATTTATTATTTTACTTATGCTTATTATACATATATATGTTTTGATATGAAAACATGGGGCGCCTGGGTGGCTCAGTCAGTTAAGCGTCCGACTTCAGCTTAGGTCATGATCTCACGGTTCATGAGTTTGAGCCCCACATCGGGCTCTGTGCTGACAGCTTAGAGCCTGGAGCCTGCCTCGAATTCTGTGTCTCCCTCTCTCTCTGTTCCTCCCCCACTCATGCTGTCTCTCTCTCTCCTTCAAAAATAAATAAAAACATAAAAAAAATTAAAAAAAAAGAAAACAGTGACTGAAAAGCAAAATGTGAGCAGTGTCTGTAGAAAACTATTACTGGTAATATTTATTGCTTCATATTTTTCTACATTTTCAAAAATTCCTAGAACTATTTTTAATCAAGCTGATATGTACGTATAGAAAGAAATCAAATAGTACCCCAAAAACTTAACCATATCTCTGTTTTGTGCTTTTGATATTTACTCCACATCTCTAAATAATAGGCTCATACCTCTTGTGGTAGCCAGCTCCCAAGATGGCCACCAGTGATCCTCACTTGCTGACATTCATGCTCTTGTGAGGTCCACTTCTAGAAAGAATAAGCTATGTGACTAATAGGATATTGCAAAAGTGGCAACATGTGATTTCTGGGGCTAGGTAATACGGCTGACCCTTGAACAACGGTGGAGATTAGAGGTTTCCTGCATGGAAGAAAACCCACATATAATTTTTGACTCCTCCAAAACTTACTGCTAATAGCCTGCTGTTGACCAGAAATCTTCCCACTTACGTAAATAGTTGATTACCTTATATTCGGTATGTTACATGTATTCTAGGGAAAAGAAAAGGCAATTAGGGAAATCATAAGGAAGAGAAAATACATTTACAGTACTGTACTGTATTTATCAAAATTTTAAAAATCTGCAACGGAGCCTGGGTGGCTCAGTTGGTTGAGTGTCTGACTTTGGCTCAGGTCATGATCTAACGGTCCATAGGTGGTTTCAGCCCTGCATCGGGCTCTGTGCTGACAGCTCAGAGCCTGGAGCCTACTTCGGAATCTGTGTCCCCCCCCCCCCTCTCTGCCCCTCCCTGCCTTGTGCTCTCTCTCTCTCTCTCTCAAAAATAAATAAACAGTAAAATAAACAAATCCGGGTATAAGTTGACCCACAGAGTTCAAACCCGTATTGTTCAGGGGTCAACTTTTATTGGTTTCTTGGATCACTCGGAGGAAGCAGCTTCTCTATCATGAGGACACTATAGTAGCCCGGTGAAGAGAAGGGAGGCCTCCTGCCATCTTGAGAGTGAATTTTAGCCCCACTCAAGCCTTAGAATGATGGCAACTTCATGAGAAACTGACCAGGACTCCCCAGCCAACCTGCTCAAATTCAGGGTGCGCAGAGGTAATCAGTGTTTATTGTTTTAAACGTCTGAGTTACGGGGGAAATGTTTATGCAGCCATAAGTAATAAATACCATTCCATTTCCTACTTTGTGAATTTTGAACATTTTCTTTGAATGTTCTACCATGACAGATGACAATTAGCTCACTTTCACATCCCCTATCTGCAATCCCCTCCTCCTCTTTTCCCCAACTTTTGGTCATTGTGTCCTGTGGTAGGTGAGGGGATTCTATCCATCATAGCTGAGAATATAAATGATACGCCTAAAACTCTGTATCCCTTCCCATCAAACTGCAAGGGCACCTCTTAATCTCAGCATATAAGTGCAGGTTCTGTAACTCTCTGCGCCTCCCTTGTAGACCCATCCACTGTCTTTTGTCAGCTATACCATTGCTTTAAGGTCATAATACCTGATGACGTTTAGGCTCTGTTCCACATTGCAAGCAGTTCCTCCATGCTCTGTTAATAGGTTGATATTGATGTTTGAAAATATGGTTAGTATATGACAATGAAAACATATTTTTCTCCAGAAAAGCCCTGTTGTATGGTAAGATTCTGTTTCCGCTTCTACTGATCCAGTGTGATGAATTGTAGAGGGTCTGAAGGAACATGCTTCTGCGATGAGGTCAAACGGATCCTTTTTTGTAAGATTCCATCAGTATCTCAAAATCATGCCGTTTCTCAGTTTGCATCACATTTGACCACGTCTTTCCTTGACAACGTTTTCCCTCCATCGGTATTGTCATACCCCTTCCTCGTTATTTTCAGTAAGACTTTCCAGCTTTTTGCAGCAATTGAGTGATTCCACTTCATTCTTCCTGGTGTCAGTCTTGGAGTCCACCTTGTACTAGTTAGGACTCACTGTTTTCCATGCTCCCCAGCTAACATTCTGGCATTTCTTTCCCTTGTATGCGTAGGCTAATTCCACTATTTTTTTTTTTTTATTTAATGCCTTCCTATTACTTAGGGTTCTTCCCCCTCTTTTCTTTTCAAACTTCACAGGACTTTTTTCTTCTTTAAACTTTTTAGAGTCTTGCCACTAGGTTGGTTTACCAAAATTCCATGACCCCGTGTCTAGATCATATGGCCACACTTGAATCCATTTAAAATGAAGAGTCTCGTCTTTTTGGTACAATAATAAATTTTCTTCCATTGTTTTTTGTAATTTTCTCTTGGCCTTTTTTCCATATTCTCTAATACTCGAATATGGAACCTAAGTTTAGTTTCAAGGTCTCACCTCTTCTTTCATGTTTTCTTTCTCCCTTAATTTTGCTCTTCCCTCAACTCTGTCTTTTATAATTTGTACATAAATCATTTGTAATGTTCTCAGCTTGAATTTGCTATTGTGTGTCCCACTATGTAGTGCGATGTGAAATTGACAAGCTCATTACATCACAGTACAAGGTACAATTTCAAACTGAAAATCAGCAACCAGTGGGGCACCCAGATGGCTCAGTCTTTTAAGCGTCCGACTTCAGCTCAGGTCATGATCTTACAGTTCGTGAGTTCAAGCCCCGTATTGGGCTCTGTGCTGACAGCTCAGAGCCTGGAGCCTGCCTCGGATTCTGTGTCTCCCTAGCTCTCGGCCCCTCCCCCCACTTGCACTCTGTCTGTCTGTCTCACACACTCTCTCTCTCTCTCTCTCAAAAATGAGTAAACGTTTAAAAAAAAATTTGTAGTAAAAAAAAAAAAAAGAAAAGAAAATCAGACATCAGCATTCACTGACCATCGTCTATGCCAGGAAATCTCTGTCTTGGTCCGTCAAGTCAGGTACCTTTCTCAAGTCCAGTAAGATGGGACAGAGATCGTGTGGTGGGTCACATGCTGAGAACAGGAACACTAGGTGTAGGCACATCCTAGGTTTCCATCGGTGAACCAAAGACTAAAGGCTGAAAATACCCCCAAGGGACTCTTTTTCCCAATCTTCTCTTATCTGAATGTGGTTTTCTCCCTGTTCTCTTTCTCTCCAGAGGAACTTCCCTGTTACTTAGATATGCAGAGCAGTTGCAATCCCCTTGTTCCAACCCTCTCATTCAGGATCATTCTCTAAGCTTTGCTTTTTATAACTCAAACATAAATCTGTAATTTATCAACCATTCAACAGACCTTAACACCCAAATGCTCCATGTGCCCAAATGTTTCTGTTCTGGAAACCAGAGATTTCCAGGGGGAAAAAAAAGGCAAAATGCCTACCCTCATGGGGCGTGCAATCTAGCAGGAGAAACAAAGAATATGTAAAATAAGTAAATAGGTAGTATTACGGTGAAAAGGTAAGCAGGGAAGAGAGAGGAAATGGGGTTTGCAATTTTTTTTTTAATTCCAGTATAATTAACATATAGTTTTATATTAGTTTCAGGTATACAATATAGTAATCCAGCAATTCTACGCATTACTAAATGCTAATCACGTGAATATATTCTTAACCCCCTTCATTCATTTCGCCCATCCCCCCACAACCTTCCCTCTGGTAACCATCAGTTTCTTCTCTATAGTTAAAAGTCCACTTAAAAAAATAAATAATATAAAACTCTATTTTTTTATTTGTCTCTGTTTTCTTTGTTTATTCATTTTTTTTCTGAAATTCCACATAGGAGTGAACTCATGGCATTTTTCTTTCTCTGACTTATTTCACTTAGCATTATATCCTCTAGATCCATCTACGTTGCAAATGGCAAGATTTAATTTTATGGCTGAGTAATATTCCAGTGTGTGTGTGTGTGTGTGTGTGTGTGTGTGTGTGTGTGTGTTTACCACCTATTCTTTACCCATTCATCCATCAATGGACACAGGCTGCCTCCATAAGATGAGTATTATAAATAATGCTGCAACAAGCATGGGAATGTGTGTATCCCTTCAAGTTAGCATTGTAGTTGTATTTTTTGGGTAAGTACCCAGTAGTAGAATTACTTGACCATACAGTAATTCTGTTTTTAATTTTTAAGGAGCCTCCATACTGTTTGCTACAGTGGCTGTACCAGTTTACATTCCTACCAACAGCACATGAGGGTCCCTTTTTCTCCACATCCTCACCAACTCTTGTTGTTTCTTGAGTTTTTGATTTTAATCATTCTGACAGGTGTGAGTTGATATCTCATTGTCATTTTCATTTGCATGTCCTTGATGAGTGATGTTGAGCATCTTTCCGTGCATCTCTTGGCCATCTGTGTCTTCTTTGAGATGCCTATTCATGTCTGTTGACCTTTTTTAATTGGATTACTTTTTTTTAATGTTGGGTTGTAGAAGTTCTTTATATATGTTGGATACTAACCCCTTATCAGATCTATCATTCGCAAATATCTTCTCCCATGCAATAGGTTGTCATTTAGTTTTGTTGATTGTTTCTTTTGCTGTGCAGAAGCTTTTTATTTTGATATAGTCCCCATAGTTTATTTTTCCATTTGTCTCCCTTGCCTCAGGAGACATATATAGAAAAATGTTGCTATGGCCAATGTCAGATAAATTACTGCCTATGCTCTCTTCTAGGATTTACATAGTTTCAGATCTCACATTTAGGTCTTTAATCCATTTTGAGTTTATTTTGTGTTTGGTATGAGAAAGTTGTCCAGTTTGATTCTTTTGCACGTTGCTTACCAGTTTTCCCACCACCATTTGTTGAAGAGACTGTCTTCTTCCATTGCATATTCTTGCCTCCCTTGTCACAGATTAGTTGACCATACTATTGTGGGTTTATCTCTAGGCTTTCTATTCTATGTGTCTATTTTTGTGCCAGTATTATACTTTTTTGATTACTACAGCTTTGTGGTATATCTTGACATTGAGCATTGTGATACTCCCGGTTTTGTTCTTCTTTTTCAAGATTGCTTGGCTATTTGAGTCTTTTGTGATTCTATATAAATTTTAGGATTTTTTTTCTAGTTCAGTGAAAAATGCTGTTGCTATTGTGATAGGGATTGTCTTAAATCTATAGATTTCTTTGGGTTGTATAGACATGTTAACAATATTTGTTCTCCCAGTTCATGAGCGTGGAATATCTTTCCAAACAAATATCTTTGTGTCATCTTCAATTTCTTTCATTAATATTTTATAGTTTTTAGAGTACAGGTCTTTCGCCTCCTTGCTTAAGTTTATTTATCGGCATTTTGTTATTTTTGGTACAATTGTTAATGGAACTGTTTTCTTAATTTCTCTTTCTGCTACTTCATTATTAATGTATAGAAATGCAACACATTTCTGTATATTGAGTTTTTATTCTGTGACCTTATTGAATTAATTTATTAATTTTGGTAGTTTTTTGGTAGTCTTTAGGGTTTTATATATGTATCATGTCATCTACAAATAGTCAAAGCTTTACTTCTTCCTTACCAATTTAGATGCTTTTTATTACTTTTTCTTGTCTGATTGTTATGGCAAGGACTTCCAGTACTATATTGAATGGGTTTGAAATTTTTAATAGAGGAATCAAGAAAAATCTCAATGAGAAAGAGACTATAGAGCAAAGGCCCCCAAAATACCAAACTAGATAATTAAACTTTACATTTTTGGCTTCTAATCATCTACCCAGATGACTGTGGTCCAATTGAAGCAAGTATTTTAAGAATTGTAAAGGGTATGTCATGATCAAAAGTCCTTAAGGTGGTAAACAGAATCACAAAACAGCTGGCCATCCTGGGCCCTCTTGGGGATATCAAGTCAAGTACGATTTTTGTAGAAAAGAGTGGGAGTGCATGTTTTGATGACCACGTGTACTTTTATGAGGATCTTCTGTCCTCTCTTTCTCAAGCTTCTATTGAATCATAGCACCTAGCCTCTTTGCTTTCTTAGAATCAACTCAATTTTCAGATGAGTAAAAAACAGAAAAAAAAACTATACTTTCTGCCACATTAAGTCGTAGAAAAGAGCCATGCGTGTGACTATACGCTAAACACAAGTCAAAGTCATGGGATTCTTTTTTAACGTAACTTTGTGCTCCGTATGTGAGAATACTGAACTGTAAGGTAATCTGTGATCTGTGGGTGATTATGGTGTGTCCGTATAGGTTCACCATTTGTAACAAGTGTATCCCTCTGAGAGTGGATGCTGATAATGGAGGAGGCTAAGCAGGTCAGGGGCAGGCAGGACATGGGAAATAGCTATACTTTCCCCTCCGTTTTTCTGTGAACCTCATGCTGCTCTGAAACAATAAAATCTTGATTTAAAAGAAATGAATGAAACGGAGGCAAAAAGATCCATTCATTCAATTCTCTGTGTGTTAGCTACACCCTAATTTGTGGGGACCGGTCCTTTGTAAGACTATCGATTTGAAGGAGCTCCGCATGTTTACCTGCTTCGAGTTGAAAACTGTTTTCTACTACAGGAGTCTCATATAGAACACGGCCATATGCACCTGCTCCACCAGGATGCGGTATCTATCTTGATGATGGTACTCACCACTTTTGATAGGAATCACATACATACTCGCCTGCTTATCTAACAGCGGTGAGATCCTCTCAGGAACTAAATCTCAGGCTTTGCACGGTACCCAGCCACTAATTGGTCCTTACTGAATGTTGCCTGCCTGGTATTGTTCCCAGTTGAACTCTTCACAAGAACCATACCGTCCGCTACCGTTTGTTGAGCATCTACTATTGTGGCATCATTATCTGTAATCTTCACGGCAACCGGAATTAGGTCCTGTGCCAGTGGTACAGATGACAAAACCGAGGCTTGGTAGGTTTAAGTACTTCGTCTAAGTGTCCACAATCGGCAGAATGGAAAGACGAGGAACCTGCCCCGGGCCATTATGACCCGAAACTACCCTTTTGGTTACGTCCTCGGCATCTCTTGAAGATAACTCGATGAGACATCCCAGGGGGAACAAGGAGGAGAGAAGCCATTTTTCTCTCCTTCTGGTTCCCAGCAAGGCCAAAAGAACATATTTGGGACACCTAACACACAGTCATTTGTCTGGTAGGATTTGTCTGCCACCACATCTCTGTCTTTGTGAACTGTGATGCATCAGAGACACAGCGGCCACTGCCCTTTTATCTCTGTGCCAGCCACATTTAGAAAGAGGTGAAATTGAAGTAGAACGAGGTTAAATGGGTTCTCATAATAGAATCCACTATCTCTTACTATTAGAGCACTTGAAAGCCCCTAGTCTTCCTCTATTTCCCTTTTAGAGAATTAAACAAAAAAAAAAAAAACCCAAAAAAAAAAAACAAAAAAAAGCAAGCAAACCACACAGTTAGGATGAGATGATGAGAAGGATGTATAAAGGAGCTGTTTGGCCCTCTTGCAGGCCCTCGTGCGCTCGTATTTACAGACGTCTTACCAAGAGAGCGTGTCCTGCGGAACGTGTAGGAATTGGGGATGTTGAATTTTTGGCTAAGTCTTGGCCGCTCTTAGCTGTGTTCGGAGTTTGACCGGGGCAGGTCTGACAGAGTGCTGACGTGTGGTTTCCCCTACTTTGTTCAGGCTCTGGCGTGTTATCTCTCAGCTAGCAGAACGACCTTATGGTTTATTTGGCTTGGGGTGCATAAGGGCCCGAGTTACGTAAGGCTATTAAATCACAACCTGCCGAGGTGTCTTTGGAAGGCTGTTAGCCTCGTTCATTCTGGGCAAATACAATTAAGGTCCTGGCTATTATTTACAGCAAATACCAGTGAAAATAACCTCAGGTTCCTGGGTTGATTAACACTGACGCTGAGGGGAAGGGGGAGGATCAGCATGAACGTGGTCGGTGTCGTAGCTTGCACTGATTAAAACCCTCCTTGTCGTATTCTATATCGCTGTACTGTAGTTATAGTAAATGTTCCTTGTAATGCATTTTCAAGTACAAAAATTGCTTCAGAAAAGAGCATTTAGAAAACTAATTCTATTGAAACCAATGGAGTGTTGACACATTGCCTGATGCAGATTTGTTTAAAGAGGCTTGTTTTAAGTTCTAAAAGTACAGTCCTAGAGGCAAAAATCAGTGAGTCCTCAGTCTAGCGACAGAGAGAACAGTAGAGCAGTATGTTCAGCCAGCACCCCCTCATTAATCCTTTCCCGTAATTCTATCCTAGTCGCCTTCCCCCTTGCCTGACTCTATAGAATTTCAAACCCGCTGCCAGCCCAGGAACTTGCTCAGAAGCCATTCATTACCCAGGCAAGGCATTTATAATGTTTGCTGATGTGTCGGTGAATAGGAACACAGTGTAAATCTGGACTGAAGGGTGCTCTCTTTGTCACCTAAATTGCTCCTATGCAATGTGTTCCACAAGCGTTAGAAATCACCGGGGGTTTTGACACGCTCATCTTTTCTGAACGTAGCATTTCCCTCGGCCCAACCTTGGGAACAGAAAGGGATGCAGACTGTTTCCAGCTGAAAAGAGAGATAGGGCGTTAAGTAAAGAGCTTATTATTTACCTCAAACTAGGCCACTGGCTCCCACAGAAACCCTTCGATGCCTGCAGCCGCCGCTAAAATCGGACTTGACGGTGGGCATCTCTGGCATCCTAAACAGGTCCCTAATGTAACCTAATTAAGCAGTTTGGGGACGAGAGAGTGTCCGTGAAGGAAGGGAGTGGTCCAGCAAAGAGAGCTGTTCCAGTCTTTATGTGAAAAACTGTGCCTAGGGAAAGACATACCACGTTGATTGTTGAGTAGTGGTTTCAGATTTCAAAGCTGCTTTGCCCTGCTATGATATTTAGGGATGTCTACCAAGAAACGTGTGGACACGGGGTTTCTGGCAGCATAGAGGCTGGCACTCCTTCTTTTGCTCACTTGGGCGGCGAATTCATCAGATTTGTTATGGCTACTTGTATCCATGGTCGTCTGTCTGGAAACCTGAGTGAGTCACTGTTTCTCCAGATTCTGTTTCTGCTATCACTAGGACATTCCACAGATGTTAGTTTTTTGTTTGTTTCTTTTTTAATGGAGGTGAAATTTATATAGCATAACATCAATCTTCCAGGGGCGTTTGGTACCTCATCAGCGCTGTGTAACCGCCTCTATCTGGTACCAAAACATTCTCATCACCTTAAAAAGAAAATTGCATGCCCATGACGCAGCTATTCCCCTATCCCTTCCTCTTCCTCATCCCTCGTAGCCAATATTCTGCATTCTGTCTCTATGGGTTTACCTATTCTGGATATTTCTGAGAAATGAAACCATATAAGATGAGGCCTTTTATGTCTGGCCCCTTTCACTTAGTGACAGGTTTTCAAGATTCATATACATCGTATCACTCCTTTTTATAGCTGAATAATGCTCCACTGAATGGACATACCGCAGTTGTCCATTTATACATTAATGGATGTTTGGGATGTTTCCACATTCTGGCTGTTGTGAATAGTGCTGCTATAGACATGTGGGTGCAGGTATGTGTTGAGTACCTGCTTTTGATTCTTTGGGGGGTATATACTTAGAGGTAGAATTGCTAGCTCATATGGCAATTCTACACTTACCATTTTAAGGAAACTCCAGACTGTTTTCCACAGCACAGCTTCATGTTACATTCCCATCGGCCATGTGCAAGGCTTCTAATTTTCCCACATCCCCACCAACACTTGCTATTTGTTTTCTCTTTCTTATATCCATCATGTTGGGTGTGAAATGTAGGAATCACCTCCATTGGACCCTGGCCCCAGGGCCTATGTACAGCTAGGAGGGAGAAGAGAGCACAGACCAGTCCTGGGGCAGAAGTTTGAAATAGAGTGAGGGATTGGCATTCCCCATGTTCTTGCTATAAGCCTTTCCTACCACCTAAGGTCTTCTCTTCCTGCCAACATGCCTATCATATCCGGGAGCTGTGTTAAGTACCTCTTTCCCTTCATCCACCCAAACCAACCCTCCAGTCCTTCAAAGGACTCTATCCTCTGAAGATAGTGCATCTCCCAGTCAAAATAGTCAACTCCTCAATGCCCTCACAAAAGCAGATTCCAAAGAGTCCCTTCATCTTCAAAGAGGTCTCTTCATTACAGAAATACGAGATTTGTTAACCCAGATAAGTGATATGGAACATCAGTGAAGAGTTCTTGAGGACAAAAGAACTCCATTGTGAGCAGGCCAGTTTTCTCAGAATGCTTCTTAGATCTGTGTCCCTAAGCCACCCACCTTGTCTGGCTTTCCCCACCTTCTTCCATGCTGAGCCCAGCTTCTCTGAGAAGCCCATGGCTTTTTCATGAAGTTTCCCACAATAGCCCCAATCACTGGTGGTGGGAGGATGTGGTGAGACACCCAGTGGAGTCATTGCTCTGAGAAGATTTTGTATCTTCCAGGCGCCCGTAAGTTTAAGACAATCTCTGCTGTGTTTGACCTGAGATTTATAACCAAATCTCCTGATCTCACAAAGAAATTTCGAGGTGTCATTTGTGGTTTATACCTCTCTGTTCCTTTTTTGTAATTCCTTAAATCTTTGTTCATTTTTTGTCCACCTTTTTTTTTAATCTGTACAGAGGTATATATTACTGTTCCATGTTGCAACTAAGAAAACTGAGGCTTGGGGAAAAAAAGGAAAAAAGAAAAAAAAAAAAAAACAACCCACAACTGAGGCCTGTGAATCCTAAGGAACTTGGGTAAAATGACATAGCTAGTCAGTGACTGAGCCAAAATTCCAAACTAGATCTGTCTCTTTCCAGAGCCAGAGCCCTAACCTCTACATTTTACTACCCTAATCAATCAGCTTTGCCCAGAATCTTAGCCCTGGAGCAGATCTTTGAGATCACTGAGTCCAGCTAATTCATTTTTCAAACGCAAAGGTGTTGGGAGGTTTCATTATTTTTGTACCTCTCCATATTACACAAGGCTTTCCACAGAAACAGAATAATGGGATGTATTCTTTATATATATATAGAGAGAGAGATTTACTTTAAGGAATTGGGCTCACGCAATTGTGGAGGCCTTGGCAAGTCCAAAAAAAATCTGATGGGGTTGATCAGTAGGCTGGGAACGTGTGAAAGAGTTACAGTTCTGTCCAAAGCACATCTGCTGGCAGAAATGTCTTCTTCCTCAAAGAGGTCAGTCTGTGTTCTATTAAGCCCTTCCACACATTGGATGAGGATTTTCTGCTTTGCTCACCGTTCATGGATTTAAATTTTAATCTCATCAAAAAATCGCCTTCAAAGAAAGATCCAGAATAACATTTGACCAAACCTCTGGCCCCCGTGGCCCAGCCAAGTTGACGCCTAAAACCAAACATCACACTTTCCTTCCACACCATCGTCTGCACACTCAGTCACGCAAGCTGTCATTTCCTTGGAGTGAATTCAGTCTTCTCTAACCCACATCACATGCTACTACGAATGGAGCAGCGGCTCTTGAGTGACTTCTTTGCTGGACTGTTCGATGATTTTACTCGTGAACCCAACAATCTAAGCGATGTTACGGGAATCCCAGTCTCTCATGTGTGTCCACCCCGTGGCCTGACCAGTGAAACCCTCTCAGGTTTCCACTGAGGCAAAGAGGCAAATGCTTTGGTTAATTGGTGTGGTCCAGTCTCTGTTTGAGAAAGACGTGTTTCCTTGGCCATAGTTTAGGGTTTCATGCTGATCTGGTTGACACAGTTCAGATCAGTTTGACCCACCGCGGCAGTAGCTTGCCTTTGATCTGGAGTCTGGTTTGTAATATGACCCATTCAGATGGCTTTCCTATAATAGTCAGGCCAGACAAAACCAAATCATCCCATTTATCTTAATGGGCTTTTTCTTTTTCTTCTCTCATTTTTTTTTTTCTTTTTTCCTTTTTTTTTTTAATTACGATTTTTTTAGACAGGAGGCCTTGCCGATCTTTTGTTGAGAAGAAAAAGGAATCTGCGTATCTGATAGGCTTTGAAATACCATCTGGTGTTTAATGTTATTGTGCTCTGTTCTCCCAGGGTGTGCTGAATCATATCTTCAAAGTTCAACGGCCATTCAGTCAGTCACCACTCAGTATCACTCATTATCAACTGTTTAAATTTACAGAATGCTACCTGGAAACAAAGCCCACTTAACAGGCTGCTTTCCCTGAGACCAGGTCTGCTGCTTGAGACGGGTCTTCCAGTGTGAGGTCCGTTTGTCGGACATTTGTCCCGGCCCTTGGGTACCCAGCAGAACTTGTGATCCTGAAAAGAGCTGGTTGAATTACATAATTTTATGTGACAAAAGAAACACGACCGTATTCTTCTGCTAAGATCGAGTCTGCGTTTGCTTTACTCTTCTTTTATAAACACCCATATATTGGCAACGAATGTGTGAACAGGTAAACTTCATTTGAATCGTGAAATACATGCCCAAAGGGTTAAATGTTCACAGACACTCTCCAAGTGTTAAGTGCAGTAGGAAAACCCATCAGGGAAATAAAGCCTGTGATGCATTGTGTCAGGAATGGGGGGTGTGGGGGGACGGGGCGCGGTGGACATTTTGTAAGAGAATACTCATCCCAGAATGCATCTGTTTGGCAGGTGAAAATATTTTTTTCAGAGGAACACACACCTCTCTTTAGCACAGTTTCACAAGCTTAAGCTGTTTCATTAAATGCCTGGACATAACTTGCGCTTACTCCTTTTAGAATGACAATGCGGCTTTCTCTTTTCACTTAATAATGATCAGGTTTACTTGTACGAAGCACGGCACTATAGTGCTTGACGCAATAGCCATAAACAACCTCTCCTAAAATGCATTTTTGCTTTTATACCTCAGTGAACAACTCTGTTTGAGTAAATGATCCATCCTTGAATTGTGTATACAGAGAGAAGATCAGCATTGGATTGTTGTTTTAATAAATTGGAAGTCTGCCAACATTCTCTGGGAAGAGGACGAAGACGTTAATGCTAGCATGCAATCTAGCCCGTGTTTGGATTTAAGGTGGAATTTAATCTTCTTGCCTCCTTTTCCTCCCCCCTCCCCCTTCCCAGTTCTTTCTTCCCTTGATACACAGTCTCTTTTCATGGAGTTAACTCAAGCTATCTTAAACAGCATGAACTAATAAAGGATGGCAGTTTTAAAAGGGGAGGCATTCACAAATGTTGGAATGTGGAACATTTTAAATTCTTTCCGTGGTGCTTAGTTTAAGAGAGTGGTGATTAATGAGTTTATGTTATCTATCAAAATGCTTCCATCATGCTGCTGATGTGACATGGGATTTATGGTAATGAAAAACCTGCAATCCATCCCTGGTATCTAAATTTATCAGCCCCACGTTCATACATAAAGCCCTAAATGATATATTTGTAGCTCTCTGAAAGCAAGATCATTTTTAAGAGATTATGTCCTGCCAAAAGGGAACGTTCTTAAAATATAGGAAAGGAAACAATTTCCTTTTCACCCTATTGCTCTAGCAAGCATCATACTAGGTCACATGAGTGGGCTAGTCATGCTCCGTGAATTTCCTGTAATTTTCTGGGAACTCCTTTGTAATACATTTGCAAAGGGTCCTGTGGATTTTCATTGGGCGAGTTTGCAACTGCTCTTTGTGCTGTGCGTCTTCGAAGGGGAAAATCCTCTCGAACCTAGAATAAAACTCACTTGGCTCCATCTGTCAGCTAAGAGTGTTCCAAGTAGTCCCATAAAAAGCCTCATCCATTCGCAGCACCTGGAGGAAAACAAACCCTCCCCGCCCCCCACTTCTTCTTCATTAGGCAAGATATTTCTGTTTCTGCAAGGCCTTATAGAAAGGATGAAAATGTGTTTCCAAAAATTTCCTATATCTTGCTTCCCAACTCCCTCTCAAATGGCACCAAAGTATGGTCAAAACATGCCATGTTATTACATGGGTTTGTGAATGCATATATTAGATGGGAAGATACTGGATGGGGTTTCCAAGACAAGGTCTCTTACCATGCTGCAGCACGTTGATTAGAATTGGTGTGCCTGAGGGACGCCCGGGTGACTCAGTGGGTTGGGCTTCCGACTTCTGCCCGGGTCATGATCTCACAGTTTGCGAGTTTGAGCCACGAGACGGGCTCTGCTCGTCTCGAGACTGCTCAGAGCCTGGATCCTGCTTTGGAATCTCTGTCTCCCTCATCTCTGCCCTTCCCCCACTCATCCCCTGTGTCTCTCTCAAAAATAAATAAGCATTAAAAAAAAAATTTAGAAGCGGTGTGCCCCAAAATAAACTTGTCTCTGCAAATGGTAAAAACACTGACCTTTGCGCTCGGTTTACTTTTTAACAAATTTTGACCAAAGCAAGTATACACTCTTTGAAAGCTTGGTCTGTTACTTGATCTCAGAAACACATTGATGACTGGGAGAAAAGGGGCGGAGCTACCCCTCTAAGAAGGGCATGTGTTTCTAGCATAACCCTCCAGAACACCACTGTGAGTTATGTATGCTCTGGGGGGGGTGCAGAGTCACTGTTCTTCAAATCCTGAGGACCCGTCTATATTCTCACTCTGTGCATAATCGTTTTCATCAGGGTCATCTCCGTGTCAGGCATTTGGGTGCCTACATTTCGAGTTAATCCATTTTTGTGTGCTTTGGAAAGCAGACAAAGAGCCCTGTAGTGGAATATTTTTCTTAAGGCAGAATTTCTACCTCCAGAGTGTGGACACAAGCTCACTGTGTTCCAGAAACAGCACAAGCTTGTATTCCTTTGCCATTTTCCTGCTGCTTTGGAGAGCTGCAAAGGGTTGAGAAACACAGCTAAAGAGAAAGGAATCCCAGAGGCCACAAGGCGAGTGGTAACAAGCGAGTATGTGTTCTGTCTACAGGGCTGGGCTTGAAGGGGGTGGGGAAGTCTTGTTAAAATCACAGAAACTGTCTGTGCAGCAAATAGATTCTCCCCCTACCCCTCCTCCCACTACTAACGCTGCGGAAAATGCCATCTATCAAAATGTGCTTAAAAGCAGCCCGTGATGATGTTGGAATAAAAAGGTTATGACACAGTTATGACAACTGGGAGGTGGGAGGAGCCTCCCTCCACCCAGCTGTCTGTCAGACTGGGTACCTGAGACCCTTCAGATTAATAGAGTCATAGCGGGAAGTGGCTGTCCGTTGAGATGTTCTCTTGCTGCACCCCTCACTCCACCCACCTCCAGAAGCCCTCAGGCTTGGCCCTTGGGGTCAGAGTCATGGGTCATTTCCTATTGATTACGCCCAGCTTGTCTTTTTTCTGGTGTCAGTGTTTCGGGCCTCATCGGTCTACTCTGGCCCAACCCCAAACATCTTCTTCAATACTTAGATGGTTCCAGCTTAGAAAAGAAATGATGGGGGCACCTGGGTGGCTCAGTCGGTTAAGCCTCTGACTTCGGCTCAGTTCACGATCTCACTGGTTCTGGGTTCAAGCCCCACGTCCGGCTCTGTGCTGACCGCTCAGAGCCTGGAGCCTGTTTCAGATTCTGTGTCTCCCTCTCTCTCTGCCCCTCCCCTGCTAGCCCTCTGTCTCGCTTTCTCTGAAAAATAAATAAACTTAAAAAAAATTTTTTTAAAGAAAAGAAAAGAAATGATGAACCATTTTCAAATTTTCAACCACCTTTCCGGCACACTCTGAGGCTGGTTTCAGTTTTGAAGAACTAATGTAATGTCCACGTGATTGTTTCCAGTATATTATCTGCCTCACTGGCTCCCAGTATTAAAATGCTATTAATAGTTTTGTTTGTTTTGTTGTGTTTTTGCCAGCGTGGTAAGAAAGCCGTGAAGATTTCACTCATTTTTCAAGGGCAGGCCATGATATTTTGTTCCTCATGGATTTTTTTGCCTTAATTTTGATTTTTTTTAAGTTGCCTTAAAATATGACTTATTTTAATTACCGAATTTTGGGGTTCCTCCTAAGTTTTGTAGGCAAGTGCCGCCCTGGCCTCATTCACCTTGACCTATTTCTGGCCCTACTTTCAGAGAAAAAGAAAACAGAAATTGAAGCCATGGGCATAGGTAATTTTCTTAAATTTAGCAAGCTCAAATGAATGTAAGAATCAAGATTTTGATTTTCGCTGTTCAAGTCACCAACACTTACTGTTTTCTAAAATACATGCCTAAGTTCTTAGCTATCTGGAACATTTTATGTATATTAGGTGACATATTTTGAGACGCTATCTAGGAATTTTCTTTCCCATCCTTGTTGCCATCAGTATGCTGCCTATTCGTGGGTGACAGCCGATTGCCTTACATGGAGGACAGATGCCTCAGAAAAAATAAGCGAATTCATTGGCTGGGTACAGTTTATAAATACATAGTAGAGAAAGTCTCAGATGCTCCGGTGTTCAATTACAAGGGTCAAGTGATTGAGAGGGGGAAGATTTCTCTAAGAGCTAAACGTTTGGGTTTTCATATCAAGAAACAAAACCTTAAACACTCGGTCGTAGTATTAAAACCTTAAATAAATCACACAACAGAGAGAATGCATAATGCCATGAAGAAGCTACCATTTTCCCACCAGAAATTAAATATCAATTCACTCAGTAGATGGTAAAGAGGAATGTTAGGAAATGTGATAAAAATATAGCTATCGGTAGGGGCCTGAGAAGACTGCTGTTCCTGTTCCCTTAACAGAACAAAACCTTACAAGATTGTATAAACGCCAAGTGTGTATCAGAATACCAAAAAAGATGAGGGGCACCTGGGTGGCTCAGTCGGTTAAGCGTCCACCTTCGACTCAGGACATAATCTTGCAATTAGTGAGTTCGAGCCCCGCGCCGGCCTCTGCCCTGGCAGCTCAGAGCCTGGAGCCTGCTTCGGATTCTGTGTCTCCCTCTCTCTCTCTGCCCCTTCCCTGCTCACACTCTGTCTTTCTCCCTCTCTCTCTCTCTCAAAAATAAATAAACCTTAAAAAAAAAATGTTTTAGGGGCACCTGGGTGGTTCAGTTCGTTGAGCGTCTAACTTCGGCTCAGGTCATGATCTCGCAGTTTGTGAGTTTGAGCCCCACATCGGGCTTGCTGCTGTCAGCACAGAGCCTGCTTCAGATCTTCTGTCCCCCTCTCTCTCTGTCCCACCCCCACTCCTGCTCTAGCTTTCTCTCTCAAAAATAAATAAAACATAAACAAATTTTTTTTTGCAAAAAAAAGTCTTAGAAAGAATACTGGAAAAGAAGAGGTTATTTTCTAAAAACACCATTTTCTAGCTTGCATGATAACATATACCCCCCAAAGACTTCACAATTACGATTCACAAGGCTCAGGGTGCAGAAATGAAAAAGTTCTTCTGTTTCTCTGTAACTAAACTAAACCAAACTTTAAAGCCTCCATCTGTATGGCGGAAGAGTTAAACTTGTCAAGATCCCCCTCAACCACATCTAACTTGGAACCTGTATTATTGGCTTTACGTTTCTGTCAATTCCTTCCTCCTAACTGTTTTCCTGACATTCCTCTCAAAGGTAATAATATGCTAAACAGTTAATGGAGCACTTTTACCTGCCAAGTATAAATTAACATATTTCATCTGTATGTCAACCCTCTGAGGAACACAGTATTATCTCTCCAGAGGTGTAGACATCGAGAGGCAGAGAGCAAAATGCTGCAGGTTATATAGCAAGTAAGTTGTAGAACTGACTTAAACCATGGTTTTTTTTTTTTTAATTGATTAATTTATTGATTTTGAGAGGGAAAGAAAGAATGGGGAAGGGGCAGACAGAGAGGGAGAAAAAGAGAACCCCAAGCAGGCTCTGCCCTGTTGCCACAGAGCCCAATGAGGGACTCGAACCCATAAACCATGAGACCATGACCTGAGCCGAAGTGGGACACTTAACCAACTGGGCCCCCCCAGGTGTCCCTAAACCATGTTTTGACATGAAACCCTGAGTAGTGGAAAAGCCATCACTGAGGGGCACTTTGGAGGCATGGATTCAAGGAAGATTTCACAGAACTACCTCTCCACACCATCAGGGAGCTCTGAGTTCCCGGAGAAAAGTTCTGAAGTAGGTAGGAGTTGACAGAAAGTCTCACAAGGAACGGGCAGTTGAGCTGACAAAGCCAGGGGCTAGGCTGTAGGACAAGATACAACAGCGGAAGCCAGAGGGAACTGGACTGAACCTGGATGAGAGGTGCAGATGGTGTGTAAGTCTCCGGGGGCACAGATTGCCCAGAGGTCTTCAAAAGCAGGGAGGTGATATGGTTCCTACAGGTCAGGAGCATCTACTCTGGAGACCTCATGGCTGGAATACCAGCTGTGCCTCTTCCTAGTTGTGTGATTTGGAACACCGTGACTTCCCTGTGCTTTCATGTGCACACGTAAATTAGAGACTGTGAATATCGCGTACGTATGGGATTAAATGACTTAACTTATAGGCATCTTAGAACATTATGTGGTCAGTATCAGTATAATTTTTCGTGTTGGCCACGATTTTATTCCTGAGAGGCATGCAGAAAAGCAGTATGAAAATCTCAAATGAACTGAGATTTATAAATGGAAATATATCTTAAGCTAGAAGTAACCGAATTTATCTTAAGAAGTTTTCCACATTAAAAAAAAAAGGAGATTCCAAAGCTAAGTTCAGTTTAATTACAGAAACAAAAAAAGAAATTTACATTTCTGGATGCTGCATCCATTGGAAGACACTTCTCCTTGGTTCACCCCTGTTTTGACACATCTTAGAAGGAGAGCCACTGACAGCCTGTTTTCGGACTATATTTTCAAGGATGTTTGTATAGCAAAAAGCCTTGGAAGATACGGTGTTTCCCTCCAAAGAAATTAAGGCCTATTTGTTTATTGTCCAATAAAATAAAGATGCTATCTCTCTCCACGGCAAAGTTTAGGCATTCTCACTGCCCATTACAAATAGTTCTTGTTCCCTAAACTCAGGGTTCCTCTCCTGTAACATAACCTACTGTAAGTGCAGGCATCACCTGTCCTTCACAGTATAGCTTAGTAGGAATCAGACCCTGAGAAACTGGGGCAAATACTCAGTCTGGCTACTGCTGTTACTGTGAATAATAATAGCTTTGTCTCTGACCCAGAAGTCTCTTGTTTTTGGTTAGAATCCATGTCCTTGGCGGGCTAACTTGTTATTATGGCAAAATCTCAGAACTTTCACATCCTATTCAGTATATTATAAATATCCTAACTAAATCAAATTATTTAATGTTATGCATTGTGATTTAATACTGTCGTAAGAATACTAACATTTTTACTTCTGTAAGTTTTTCAGTGTTTTGTTGTCAGGAGATAGATAAGTACAAGCATATATATGTATATATATGTGTGTGTATATATATACATATATATGTGTGTGTATATATATGTGTATATATATGTATATGTATATATATGTATATGTATATACATATATGTATATGTGTATATATATATGTGTGTGTGTATATATATATATACCAGTGTGTGTGTGTATATATATATATATATATATATATGCTTGATTTAGTCTTTATCCACAATGTGTCCTTAAAAAAAATACTTGTCTATATTTAAGCAGTAATTAAAGGTTTACGCCAGTGACCAGAGCTGTCCACATGTAGTCTGTTCTGAACACACACCCAGTCCAGGGGTATATCATTACCAAAGCTAAGAACACTGTAGTGTACAGATTCTCACGGAGTGCAAATTCCATTCTTCATCTGCCACATTCAGACAAAGTCATGCAATCAGAATGCATTAACATTTCAAGATCAAGTTCAGGATAGTACCTTGAGGAAAGTAGCTAGAACAAACGGTGAATTCAGGACAATTGTCCATCATTTTATTATCTCTAAATGAAAACACTTGAGTCACATCTTTTAAGATTATTCAAAGAAACAGAAAACAAATCAGGGGCGCCTGGGTGGCGCAGTCGGTTAGGCGTCCGACTTCAGCCAGGTCACGATCTCGCGGTCTGTGAGTTCGAGCCCCGCGTCGGGCTCTGGGCTGATGGCTCAGAGCCTGGAGCCTGTTTCCGATTCTGTGTCTCCCTCTCTCTCTCTGCCCCTCCCCCGTTCATGCTCTGTCTCTCTCTGTCCCAAAAATAAATAAACGTTGAAAAAAAAATTTTTTTTTAAATAAAAAAGAAACAGAAAACAAATCAGCTGCCGGTTCTTCTAAAATCCTACAATGAGATCACCGAAGCAAACACATGAGATATGTATTCCCAACACCACAAACATCACAGAAGGGAGTCAGCATTTTTCTCTAGCCCTAGCTCAGCCTGGTCATTCTGGAATAACATGCTTCTGCCACCTGCCCATTGGTGAATGACTTGTAGAAACTAACATCCAAAATAACTCGATGGGCGTAATTAAACCTCACCAGTCTTGGCTACTTTCTCAAATGTCATAATAAAAGGGTGAAATTATATACTATACAGAGCTGTTTTCCAAAGTGGGTAACATAAAAATTTAGGGAGATGAATTATAACGTTATGAGAGCAGTATTTTTACTGAGGAGACCGATGAATGTGGCGTTGCTCAGACATTTCTCCTCTTGTCCTCCCGTTGGGAGTTGCCGCTCTTCTCTGCTGTATTCCTCCTCCACTTTTTCTACTCAGTCATTATCAAATACACTCATCTTGTTTAAATAACATGGTACTTAACCGCCGTTTGATGTTGGGAATGTAGGGCTGCTGAAATTACAACCAGAAGGATATGAGTAGGTGTGAGAGAAATAGGCAGAGGGGAATATAGAAAGAAATTGCATGTTTAAGCCTCATCATGACCAGAAAATATTTTCAGTTCAAATTGTGACATCTCTTTTTGGAAGGAGGAAGCCAAACTGACCACAGATAGTTTAAAACAGGGTAAAACTGGAGACATGGATAGGTATTTAGAGATTGACCGTTTTTTGGATTGTAGCATAGTTATATATTAATATAGCCTCATGACCGCCCCTCAATACCTAAACAACTGTTCTACACTCTCGGACTTTGAAAGAAAATCCAGTAAAATAAATCTTTTTTTTTCCTTGGGAGAGAGAGAGGTGGGGGGCGCAAGTGACAAAGGGGCAGAGAGAATCCCAGGAGGGACAAAGAGAGAGAAAGAGAGGGAGAGAGAAAGAGGGTTCACCTGAAATGGGGCTTGAGCTCACCCAACGAGGGGCTCGAACTCATGAGCCCATGAGATCATGACCTGAACCAAAGTCAGAGGCTTAACCAACTGAGCCACCCAGGTGCCCCATCCAGTAAAATGAACCTTAATCAGGATCCATTTTGTACCAGCCGTGGAGTTTTCAGACCCACTTATACCAAAATTCTGTCTTTGAAAAAGGTTTATAGTGACTGAGATAGTACCTTTAAGAATTACTGATCTTGGTTGTATTTGTTGTATTTTTTTGTAGTTGCCCAGAAAATATATACATGGATTACCTTCAGGCTGGGGGATTATTAAAACGATATGTGAAGAATGTCCTGTACTTCAGTCATTCTAAGCCATGACACTTTGAGGAGTGGGGTACACAGTGGATTTCATGGGTAAACAGAACAGTAGCTTAAAATGTTTGTGCGAAGAATGTGAACTAAATTGGCCCACCTCTTCCATTTATCTGGAATGTATTTTTCCGCAGTGAAAGTGGGGCCAATATTCCGAAAGCTATGCTAAGCCACTTCACAGGCCTCCGCAGTTTTCAGCCCATGTGTGATTGACTTTGGCTTGAATTCCATTAACTGGTTTCATTGGTGCTCTTTTGGTTACAAACAAAAGTAAGTTTCATCTACTTTATGCCATTAGAGGTCTTTGTTGTTGGCCTATCCCAATCTCAGTAAAGGTGGTATAAAGCCTAAAGCCAAAGGAAGTAGGACTCCAATAAACTAGGATTCTCTGTGTTGCTCTTTCCTAAGGTTCTCTGCATGCCAAAGTTTTCTTCAAGGCTGAACTCGTAACTACTAGTACCTCACATCTTCCCAGATCTGTCATTAGAGACAAAAGTGCTCTTTCTTCCAGTTGTAAAAAAAAAAAAAAAAAAACCTCAAGAGAGATTCTTATTGGTTGACATGACACATATGACCATTCCCATGGCCTCTGGGAACTAGTCCAGGAACTAGGAGTGGCAAGTGCAGTAAGAACTTTGTGGTTGGAGTGAGGGGAAAAAGAAAGGTTCCTCAAACTCAAGGTAGGCAACAGTAGCGATCTGCCATCCTGGGGGTAAGGCTCGGTTTTACTAAATACAAAATGGGCAAAACTGTAGCTATCTATGGAAGAAAGAACCCCCTTAGGCTACTTTACTTAATATGGCAGGCAACTTCGACTTACAGAATCATGATACAGCCTCTCTAGTGCTTAGTTCAAATTTGTTTCATTAGACAAATGGAGAGATGGACCCTGGAGACCAAAAGGCTAATCCACAAACGTGAATCTTGCAAATAATCGTGTCCCTTTGAGCTAATAGAGCAAAAATGCCACAGACTGGATGACTTAAAAAAAGACACATTCAGGGGCATCTGGTGGCTCAATCAGTTAAGCCAGTGACTCTGGATTGTGGCTCAGGTGATGAGTTGGGCTCTGCACTGTCAGCTCAGAGCCTGCTTGGGATTCTCTCTCTCTCTCTCTCTCTCTCTCTCTCTCTCTCTCTCTGTGCCCTTCCCCTGCTTATGTTCTCAAATAAACAAACAAACGAACTTAAAAAAAAACATTCATTTCTCACATTTTCGGAGGCTGACAATTACAAAATCCAGCCACTAGCAAATTCAGTGACTGATAAAGGCCAGCTTCCTGGCTCATCGACAGCCTTCTACTATTAACTCAAGCAGCCTCTCTGATTCCTTTCCTTTCAAACATCAAACCACTTATGTCTGTATAGAGAGATTTAAATTTACAGTCCTCGAAGGACAGTTATCTTACCTTCTCCGTGTCTCTGGGACAAAAATCAGTTTACTAAAATGAAGCCTTACACTGGAGAGATGAAGTTTTTCTGCTAATTTGTGAGAAGCCCCAAGCTACATTTATTTCAACTGTACCAGGAAAAAAAACCTTAATCTCTTCTGGGTAATAGCTGGTCAAATCCAGTTCTAGGCTCTCCCTATGGCCATCTCTAGTCTCATTTCGGTGTCAGGGTCCCTGTCGGGTGTAGCTTGCCCACCTGGACGTGAGTTGGCCAGTGCACTCACCTGTTCTCTGATGTTCACAACTGACCGTGAGGCCTCCTCAAGCCCCACAGCCCAGTCCTGTCAATGCCTGCGGGTTCCAGTACCCTCCCCCCACTTCTCTGGGGCCATAGGATTAGAAGGGGCTGCCCCTGGGAACTTCGTGCCTACGTGCCCACCCCCTTGCCAAGCCTCAACAAATGCCAGTTTCCCCAGGACCAGACTGGTGCTAGGATTCTCTGAGGAGTTAAAACTCTTCCAGCTACCCTTTGAGAGCTGAGGCACAAAGACTGCCCTTCTCAGATTCCTCCAAATTTACCTACAGGTTTCCTATACACACACACACACACACACACACACACACACACACTGGGACCTTTGGCACCACTTCTCAGGATCCTATCAGTACCCAGGCTCTGCTCTGTTCTCTAATGCTCCCCCACTTTCTGTTAAATTAGGGGAAAGAAAGCTACTGTTTCATTTTCCCTGCACGATGTCTCATGGTACTATATTGAATTTACATAATATATATTTATATATATATTATAC
This sequence comes from Herpailurus yagouaroundi, assembly GCF_014898765.1. Taxonomy (NCBI): domain Eukaryota; kingdom Metazoa; phylum Chordata; class Mammalia; order Carnivora; family Felidae; genus Herpailurus; species Herpailurus yagouaroundi. The sequence goes on along the minus strand of NW_024412423.1, from coordinate 13,219,491 downwards.
ATTATTTTTTATTGTTACTTGTTTTATTTACATATACGTTGTTTGGGCTCTCAAGCTTAAAAGTGTAGAAATACTGAAAAAAATACTGTTTTAACCATTCAGCTTTTTTTTTAATTTTTTTTTTCAATGTTTATTTATTTTTGGGACAGAGAGAGACAGAGCATGAACAGGGAAGGGGCAGAGAGAGAGGGAGACACAGAATCGGAAACAGGCTCCAGGCTCCGAGCCATCAGCCCAGAGCCCGACGCGGGGCTCGAACTCCCGGACCGCGAGATCGTGACCTGGCTGAAGTCGGACGCTTAACCGACTGCGCCACCCAGGCGCCCCTCAACTTTTTTTTAAATGAATTTATTTATTTTGGGAGAGAAAGAGAGCAAGCAGGGGAAGGGCAGACAGAGAGAGAGAGAGAAAGAGAGAATCCCACACAGGCTGCACACAGTTAGCACAGAGCCTGACAGGGAGCCCAGACCCACGAACTGTGAGATCATGACTGAAAATAAGAGTCAGGCACTTAACTGACTGAGCCACCCAGGCACCCCTAAAGCATTCAGCTCTTTAACCTAAGAAACACTTGTTCTCCCAGACCTTGAACTTTAAGTTCACTGGTCAACATTAAAGAATGCTAAGAGATCAACTCACTATTTTTTAAAGTGGCAAATAAAGGTAGAAAATTAGTATTTGTCTTGCTTTCTCATGTGATGTGTGACAAAATAACCAAATAATAAGAGGGAAGTATATTTCAGCTTATAAATCGATAAGAAACGTTAGAATGACAACATCATCAGTTTGTAATCTCTGTAACAAAAGACATCAACCTCCACAAATATCACAAAAAGAGAAATAGGCAGAGAATGTGTGCCTGTTGGTGGAGAAAATACCACCACCATCTATAAAACATTCTTGCCAAAACTAATTGAATGAATGAATGAATGAATTTGATCAAGCTCTAGAGCCAGTTTACAGGAGGCGGAGGATAGAGAAACATGGAAAACCTCACCTTGAGGATGGAATCAACAAAATCCAGATGGTGGAACTAAAAGACAAACAACCCAGTTTTCTCAACAAACGAATTGCAAAGAAAGAGAGACAGAGAAAGAGAGAGAGAGAGAGAGAGAGAGAGAAGGAGAAGAAGAAGAAGAAGAAGGAGAAGGAGAAGGAGAAGGAGAAGGAGAAGGAGGAGGAGGAGGAGGAGAAGGAGAAGAAAAAGAAGAAGGAGGAGGAGGAGGAAGAGGAGGAGGGGAAGGAGGAGGAGGAGGAGGAGGAGAGGAAATCTGTAGAACAAAAGAGATTTAAAGTCATATTAGCCAATCATAATATCTGGGTCATGTTTAGATCTAGGATTTGAAAAAAAGAGCATAAAAAAAAAAAGGACATGATACATACAAGAAAGTGTTTGATTAGATGCAGGTGATATTAAGGAACTGATATTTTGTGGGTGTAATGATAACATTATAGTTGCATTAAAGAGTCTTTGTCTTTTAGGGATGTGTTCTAGAGCATTTACCAGTGGAAATATTTAATATCTATGATATGCTTCAAAATAACACAGGGCTAAATGCAATATGGTGTCTTGGATTGGAATCTGGAGCAGAGAAAGAAAACTGGTAGAAAAGAACTGGTGAAATCAGAATAAAGTCTAAATTTAACTAATAGTTATATATCAATATTAATTCTTCATTTTGACAAGTATACTATGGAAATGTAAGATTTTTAACAACAGGGAGAACTGAGTGAAGATATGTGGAAATTCTCTGTGCTATCTTTGCAAGTTTTCTGAAAATGTGAAATTATTCCAAAATTTACAGGTTTTTTTTTCATTTTTTTTACATTTATTTATTATTGAGAGACAGACAGACAGAGCATGAGCGGGGGAGGGGCAGAGAGAGGAGGAGACACAGAATCGGAATCAGGCTCCCGGCTCTGAGCTGTCAGCACAGAGCCCGACGCGGGGCTCAAACTCACGAACCGGGAGATCATGACCCGAGCTGAAGCCGGACACTCAACTAACTGAGCCACCCAGGTGCCCCTACTGTTTGTTTTTTTTTTTGTTTTGTTTTGGTTTTTTTTTTTTTTCAAAATAATGAGAAAGGAGAAGATGGAGTGCTGGATGGAACAAGGTTACCCATGGACTGGTGGTTTGGGGGGCTGAGTGATGAGTAGTTGGGGTTTACTATAGTACTATGCCTGCTATTGAATGAGTTGTAAATTCTCATAATAAAAAGTTGAGTAATTTTTAAATATATATTATTGTCTCTCTGTAGGCTCTTAAAAGTCTACATAAACCTTTAGAAGCTGGTAATTTGACACTTAATTCTCTGTATCATTCCTGCCATCAGGGTCGTGGTGTTTAAACCATAGGGCAAAGGGTAACAGTAGAAAGTATTGGAAAACAGCAGAATTAATATGGTCCAATTACACAATTTGCTTATTCTCTTTGGTTATTAGACTTCTTCAAATTATTTCCTCCCCCTTAATTTTTTTTTCAAATCTTTTTTCCTCCTTTTTTTTTTTTTTTACTACTTCTCAGATCTGTCACCTAGTGCCCATGCATGTATCACTCAACATAAGGTCCCACTGTAATGGGAACATTCAAGAATCGTGGTTTCAACAAGGTAGAAGCTTATGTCTCTAACACATACAATAAGTCTGGAGGTCATAGTTCATGGCTGCCACAGCAGCTCCTCAGAGTTGAGAGTGACTCAGGCTCCTTTCTGTTCTTCGCTCACCAATTCCTGGGATGTTGCCTTTGTCCTCGAGCTTCCAAGAGAGGTTCTAATTTTTTTTTTTAATGTTTACTTTATTTTTGAGAGAGAGAGAGAGAGGGAGAGTGTGTGTGGGGGGGGGGGGAGACACAGAGAGATTCTTCAGACACAGAATCTGAAGCAAGCTCCAGTCTCTGAGCTGACAGGGGCTCAAAGCCAAGAACCAGCAGATCGTGACCTGAGCTGACGTCAACACTTCACCGACGGAGCCCCCCAGGTGCCCCTCAAGAGACGTTCTACAGCTCCAACCATCATACCCACATTCCAAGTAGCAAGAAGGCAAGTCAAACCACTGCCTTTTAAGGAAAGACCCCTACGGCCCCACAGAATACTTCTGCTAACCTTTTGTTGACCAAAACATACCCCTACAGCCACTCCTAGTTGCAAGGTGTAGTGTGGAAGATGGTTTTTTAATGGTGCCCAGGCTGTCCTCTGTAAAACCAGGGTTCTATGACTGAAGGAGGAAGGAAGGGTAGATGTTAGCAGCCTCTGCCATAGTCAGCCATGAGGAACATCTAAACATGCAGTGGCAGAACAGTCCAACCATGACTTATGCCCAAATTAATTACCCGGCTAGTGCAATCAGCAAAGATCTGGAAGTATCTGTCATCCCATATACAGTGTTGAGGGGTTTACGTTGATCGGATTGACCGAAAGTTAAAACTAGAAAGCCGCCTGTAGATTCACCCTTCACAGCGAGATACCGTCTATCTACATGGAAGCCGATATATGTGCATTTCTGTCGACATTGTGTAGAGTACAAGATATGCCTGCTGTGACTATAATGTCTTTTAAACCTAAAATGGAAGCATTATAGATTCCTCCTGGCAGCCTTCTTGACCCTCTGGGAGACCTTCTGGCCTCCTGGCCGGTCTCCAGAGAGATTCCTGTCCGTCTTCCTGAGAGGAGACACATTCTGGGCTCCCTGCCCATGTTGTAACCTGCTGTTCCTGTGGGTAGAGAGCCATGTCTATTTGGGTCAGTCCTGACTGATTATCCCATTGCCTTTAAGTAAGTTCGCCGGAATACTCCACACATACCAATCACGTAGGCCGCCCGTTTGCATGCCAGGTACCCAGTGAAAACAATGAGGGATGGTGGAAAGAGCATCTGCAACATGGCTGCAAGGATTAAGACTGAGCAATTCTCAGTCCTGGTGGAGAGACCTTAGGAAAGTCACTGAGGGTCGCTAAGTTTTGGTTTCTTCGTTTGCCTAGCAGGGATCTTGCTACTTTCTCTGCTTTCCTTGCAAAGCTGTTAGAGAAGCTCAGTTACAAGATAGTGTGGGTCAAAGTACTGTACTTTATCCCCACGCCCAGTATTATTATTACTATTTTCAGTTGTTACTATTGACCTACTCAAAATGTGAATCGTTTGAAAAAAGAAGAGAACAACAAAAAAATAAGGTGGTTTAAGCCCATTTGTGGCTAAAAAGAGAAACAGAACAGCTAGTACAGAATCTGCAGGGTGAAAGGATGAGATTACAAGGATGGGTGAAATTATATCTGTCTCGGGAGTGATAGGTAATAAATGACTTGTTTGATGGAGTAAACCCAGAATATTCTAACCACCATTTCCATTTATTATAAGGCTATCCCTTCCGTGGAACACCAGTCCCAAGAGTCACCCTATCATTAAAGATCCTGTTCTACCCCCACTGGAAAGTTAAAATAAGTTTAATTCCTTTTTAACTAAGTTACCTTTAAAATATAGCTATAGGCCCTTCTCAACAGCCAAAACCCAAATCACCCACTTAGCCTTTCCCTGCTCAATACGATCAACTAGGACCCACTTCTTTTCATAAAAAGAAGCCCTTGGGAACCATATGTGAGTAGTTGTAGACACACAAATCCACTTTGGGACTGTGTGAGTAGGGGTAAGAGTACATATGAATGTGTGTGCAAATAGAACTCTATGTATCGAAGCCTGCACAAGACTTATAATTTTGCAGAGATACTAATTAGGAGAAATTTAGTTTTTGTCAAAGGAAAAATTACGCAACATAAAACTAAATTGCTTTTACTGGCTATCACTTTAATATTAACATTTTTATCTGGCATTAGATTGAAAGCTAAATTTCTGTGATTGACATAAGAAATTACTCCCCAAATGTGAAGCAAAAATCACTTGGGCTTTATTGGCCAGTTAGGGGTTTTTGCTCTGAACTACCTTTCAAGGATAATTTCTGTTGGGAGCTAAAGAACATTCCGTGACTTGACTGCTAAAGTCATAAAAGTCAATAAGCGGATTCACTGACCATTTGTGAATGTTTCATGTGACCGTAGCTGGAGTAAAGGACCTCTTAACTGTGAGTCATTTTTCGTGAGGAGATTAAAAATTTCTCCCTCCAACTTCCCTAAATCTAGAACTTCTCTTGCATAGAAAACACACGCATCACAAAAGGAATCGATTCCAGATGCGCAAGAGACCTTGTGTGACAGTGTCTGGCTTTGATGGTCACATCACAGAAGGCCATTTTGGCAGGTGGCCACAACGGTATTTTGTTTCTCTCACACTCGATGCCATCATACCACACTGTAGCATTCATCTGGTTTATATCTGTATGATTTCTCCCCAACAAAGGAAGGAAAACAAGATAAGAGAATTGGGTAGCTATTCAGATCACAAGGCTAGAATGTGTGGTTTCTGGAACACAGGTGTAGGTGAACTTCCCAGTGAGAATCTTGTCAATGCTGACTGTATTCCAATTCAATCCATGCCATGTGGACGGGAGAAAGATAGGACACACTGTCCCAAGGCTTGAGAACTTAAAATGCCTTCTGAGCAGCAAGATTAATAAAAATGAAACTGCCAACGAGCTGCCTACCTCCCTGTGTAAAACATCGCTGTACAACCCACACTGGGTTATAATGATCTATTTGTGTGACTGATGTCACTCACCACATCGAGGCCCTTCCAGAAGAGGGACAATGGCATATCTTCAAGGTAGAGGGCCCAGAGTACAGCCCAAAGTACCAAAGCATATTTGATAAACATTCACTGGAGGAATGAAGGAAACACTGTTTAAGGGGATACAAGTGCCATAGGGATTCCAAATGCAATCAAACATGAGCCTGTTGTGTTTCTGGAAAGTAATCAAGAGTTCATATCTTTCATTCTGCTCATAAGACATTCCTGCATATTTCTAAGGACCAATGAATTTCTGCCCTCCACAGTGCTACACATTGAAAGACAACGGCTCCCATGTTGAGAAATAGTCCGTGTTCTCAGAGCCCCTTGCTAAAAAGTAGACATTGTACGATTGCACAAGGGGAAAGAGAGGTTTTAGGGACAGCTAGCTGAGATGAAGTTGATTTCACTTGATATGTGTTGATGACAATGTATTCCCAAGGAGCAAGGCAATATATTGTCGAAAAACTGGGCTCAAACTCAGATGAGAGTTGGAGATTCCTCTCCCTCGTCTTCTTCTTTTTTTTAAAGTAAATTAAGACCTATTCTGTATAAAGCAGTTGAGCAAGACAAAGTATCTGCTTCCCAGATTGTAAACAGAGGAAAGATCCCTAGTCTTGCCTTCATTGAGACCCAGTTTTCCAGCGTTCCCAAATTGTGTTCCATGGAACACTGCTTATGGGGGAGTTTTAATAAACATCATTTTAAGAAGGGTAGGTTCCTAGTCAAATAAGTTTAGGAAACATTGATTACCATACCTCCTCCTTTAGATTTACAGTGTGCAATTACACTGTACAGAAAATCGTTTGTGTTTACTCGTTCAAGGGTTTTCTCAAAATTATTTGACTCTGGGCTCTTCATTCACAAAATATCTTCCAGAATTGGATTGGAAAGCATCAGTTCAGGAGTCCTGCAATGATGTTTAATTTATGTTTCATAGCTAACATCCTTTATCACTTGGGGCTCATATTCTGTATCGCTTTTTTAAAGCAACAGCTAAGATGTAGGAACAAAAGACCATGAACAGAGGAACTGAGCTCTAGAGATGGAGACTTAGCAAGAAACTACACTAGAGACCAAGGAAAAGAAACAGCAGTGAGCATTACATCCTGAAATTAAAATGTTTTTGGAAAAAAAGAATTAGAATCTGATCATGCCTCTAGAGATCTTGCCAGCAATTTATAGGGATGATAACCATAAACTGCAATCAACAAAATTTCAACTTGAGAAACCCTGGAGGATGAATAGCCTGCTTCCTTCAACAACAACAAAAGAAATCAAGAAAAAAATAACGAAGAAAGGGAAGCGTTATCTGTAAATTAAAAGACATTTGAGGGGCACCTGGGTGGCTCAGTCTGTTGATCATCTGACTCTTGATTTCATCTCAGGTGGGATCGAACCCCACATCGGGCTCCACACTGAGCATGAAGCCTACTTAAGATTCTCTCTCTCTCTCCATCTGCCCCTCTCCCCTGCTTGCACTCTCTCTGTAACATAAAAGATAAAAAGCAATAAATTGGGGCTCCTGGGTGGCTCTGTTGGTTAAGCCTCCAACTCTTGATTTTGGCTTGGGTCATGACCTCTTGGTTCATGAGATCAAGCCCTGCATTGGGCTCTGTGCTGACAGCATGGAGTCTGCTTGGGATTCTGTCTCCCCTCTGTCTCTCTGCCCCTCCCCTACCGGCACGGACGCATACACACACATGCTCCCTCTCTCTCTCAAAAAAAAAAAATAAATAAAAACTGAATATAAATAAATAAATAACCCTTGAGAGGCATGTCAACTTTGCAACGCCTTGGGTTGTATTTGGGTCCTGATTTAAGCAAGCTAACTACGAAAAAAATATCCATGAACAATCAGGAAATTCTGGATAGTTGATATTTCACAACTGCAAACATTTTTAGGTATGATAAGTATTGTGGTTGTGTTTTTATAAGTCATCACATTTAAGAAATAAGGCGCCTGGGTGGCTCAGAGGGTTAAGCTCAGGTCATGATCTTATGGTTGGTGACTTTGAGCCCCATATCAGGTGAGCACGACCCCCACTTGGGGTGAGCCCCACTTCTCTCTCTCTGCCTCTCCCCCTTTCTCTCTCTCTCTCTCTCTCTCTCTCTCTCTCTCTCTCTTTCTCTGTCTCTGCCCCTGGTTCACTGGCACCCTCTCTCTCTCTTAAAAAAAATATTCTGAAATATTTATGTACAAAATGATATGTAATCTGATATTACATATCAATGTAACAAGATAGGTCATAGTGTGACAAGATGGCTACATGAGGGTTTTTATGCTGTTCTCTCCAATTTTGTAGTTTTGAGATTTTCCAAAGTGGAAGTTTTTTGTTTTGTTTTGTTTTTTAACGTTTATTTATTTTTGAGACAGAGAGAGACGGGGGAGGGTCAGAGAGAGGGAGACACAGAATTTGAAGCAGGCTCCAGGCTCCGAGTGGTCAGCACAGAGCCCGACGTGGGGCTCGAACTCACGGACCGTGAGATCATGACCTGAGCCGAAGTCGGCCGCTTAACTGACTGAGCCACCCAGGCGCCCCATCAAACTGGAAGTTTTTAAAAAGCAATTGAAAGAGAAAGAAATGGGGCAAAAGGATTCTTACAAACTTGGTGTGAATTCAGAGTTCGACAAGGGATGAGAACAAGGAATTTTGAGAAAAAAGGGGGCAAAAACAGCCTGAGTGACACAGGGAAATTAAGGTATGTGAGCACTGGGGTGCCTGGCTGGCTCAGTCAGTGCATCATGTAACTCTTGATCTCAGGATTGTGGGTTCGAGCCCCGCGCTGGATGTGGAGATTCTTTCAAAATAAAGTCTTTAAAAAAAAAAAACAGCAAACAAAAATGAAGTGTGTGAAAAACCCAGGAAAGACGGAGAAAAATTCCACTGGACTTTTGAGAGAGGAAAACAGATTGCAGAGTGTCTGAGGCATGGTGCCTGGTAAACAAATGCTGCTCATAGTTAGAACCTCTCCTGTGAGAAAGATGGCGGCTCTGAAGAAAGATGGCAGCTGGAGGTCAAGTAAAGGTTTGTCAGGAAGGATAATGCTATAGACTGAACTGTGCCCAAACCAAATTCATACACTGAAGCCCTAACACCCCTTCAAGTGACCAGACTGGAGATCAGACCTTTATGGTGGTAATTAAGGTTAGACAAGGTCAGAAGGTAGAACCTTGATCTGATAGAAGTGTTGCCCATAGAAGAAGAGGAAGAGAGATTGCATTCTTTCCGCCATGCAAAGACATCATGAGAAGGCAGCTAACGGCAAGCCTGGAAGGGGATCAGACCTGAACCTGCCCAGCACCTAATCAGGGACTTGCAGCCTCCAAAACTGTGAAAAAAATACATTTTTACTGTTGCACCACCCAAACCATGGTATTTTGTTATGGTAGCCTGAGCTAAGACAGATAAAGCAGGCACGTTCACTTCAGTAGCCTTTTTATTTTGTTCAGAACATATCACATTCTTCTTTTCTTATGTTGGAAGGGTACACAGAAAAATAAATGTCTCTGGGTGATACTGCTCTGTGATCTTTTCTGTGACGGTCATTGAGGTGTGGCCACAAGAAAGGACACAAGAAAGGCACAGGAAAACAAAGCTTATTATTCTCACGGGTCCTGGAGAGAGAGTCGCTGCGCACCTCAAGGGGGCCGTATGTGAGAAGCACCAAGGAACAGCGTTAGCGCAATGGGTGGAAGCCAAGAGAGAGCCAGTACCTAGGAACAAGAGCCTTTATTGGGGGTCGGGGTGGATTTGGAGTATACGAAAGGCTCAGGGGGATTGCTTTGGGGCATTTGAATCTTCCTAGGGCACTAGTCAGCAGAGTGCAGAGAGGAGAGGCACGGCAGGGGCCAGCCTTATCACACTGGGGCACCTTGGTCACCGGGGCTGCAGGCTCATAGCCTGTGGAGGGGGTGCTGAGGCAGCCGGAAACAAAACATCAAGTTTTAACATTTCAGAAGACAGGTACAAAGACTCAGTAATTGCTTCTTTCAAATTTTATTTTTGTGATGTGTTCTTTTCACTGTGCTCACCTTATATTGTTTTTAAAGGAAGTAGAAAACAACAGCTTTCAGGTTCCATTATAATCAGAAGGCTTGCATAAACCATTTCAGTTCAAATCTTTCTCCCTTATGACTTACAAAGGCATAGGGACCCACTTCAGCCATTGAAAACAGACTAGTGCAGAATCCTGGTTTTTCTGAGTAGACCGGTCCTAAAATTTTCTTCATTCTTATTATGTCAGGGGCCCCCCAAATCACTGCCTGATCTGATGATTCGTCAGGACCCAGTATGTAGTCACAGAAATGATTTATTCTGGCAAAAGTCTACAGAGCAACATCAACACATGTGAAACCCTGTCTACCAGGGAAGTTCATTAGAATTGGTGCCCAAGGTTTTTTACCCTAGGCTGGTCAGGGAGGCACCCTCTGCCAGCACAGAGCAAAATTCCAGACTCCCAGAAGAAAAGCACGTATTCAGCATAAACCACATGACCCAGTTCACGCACAGTGAGGCACTCTTACCAGGTAGGGAATGCCGAGAACCTCCCTAAAACGTACAAACCCTGATGCCAGCCTAGGCCAACCTTGCAAGCGACACGAGCAAAGCTGGGTTCTTCACTTCGCCAGCACGTGGGAACCCCCTGGGGGGTGCTACTGAGCAGACTGATGTCTCGGTCCCACCTCTTGAATTTCTGATTCAGTTGGTCTCTAAGGTGGCCTCTTGCCTGGGGTCATCCGAGAGCTCCCAGCGCTTGTGATACACAGGGCAGGATCGAGAAACACTGACAGAGCGGTCTGCCTCTGCCTGTGTTTTATCTCCAAAAGCACATTTACAAAATACAGCCCAGGCACCCTTCTTGCTTCTCTATTATTCCTCATCTGGAATCACTCTCCTCCCTGAGTCGCCATGCCGCATCTTTGAAGTCTAACTCACATGCCACTTTCTGAAGAAGCCTTCCCTCATCACCAACCAAAGGCATCTTCACTATCCTGTGAAGAAAGCCATTGTGATCCCACCCCTTGTCCTTCTCAGCCTCGGACGTTACTTGTGCACCCCTGCCTCTCTTCTCCCTTCCACTGCCTTTCCAAGCACCCTTCTCGCAGTTGCTGCGTCCTGAAATCATGTGTTTTACATGAGAATTTGAAAACTCCAAATATGGCTATGTTTTACAAGCGCTGTGTAATGCTTTTAATCAGAAACTCACCCCGTATGTCAAGTAGAAGTAATCGCGTACTTTCTGAGTCGTGATGTGCTCTAAAGGCACATACCCCCCTAATTATTTTAGGATCTGAACCAACGATGTGAATGTATTTGCTTTACTTCTCACTGGCAACTGCTTGCGTGACCACATTCAGAACTGTGTATATGGGACTCCTGGACAAAAGAAGACAAAAAAAGAGTCCCCTTGGCATACCGTCCCCTGCTACACATTAGGTGGAGTTTGCTTCCCAATTTAAGGACAGAGAAAGGAAATAAGCGTTAGCATGCATCATAGGTTGGCAATTGCTTGGCTTCCTATTCCCAATTGCTTCAGGGCTGACAGGTCACCTGCATTTCAAAGCAGACACCTGCTAATTCACCTTTCCACCCTTTCATCTCACCCTTCCACTTAGAGCATCCTCCTTACTCTGCAATTAATACACTGCTGGCTTTACCCAGTTGGACGGATGGCAGGGAAGGAGGGAGAGGAGAGAAACCGGCCTGATAGTGATTCTCAGTTCAGACACCCCATCCCTTGTTGAGTGAGGGTCTCTGATCCTGATTCATTTTGTCCAATAACAGGCCCCAGAACACTCTCCCCAGTATGCCTGATATGTGTGCCTGTGCACATACGTGTACACAGGCACACATGTTCACCAATGCACACACGAGCACATGCACACATACATATGTGCATGCACATGCACAAGTATGCGCGCACACATACACATGCACAAACACAAGTTCACAAATGCACATATGCATACGTACATGCATGTACACATACATATATGCAGGTGCGTGCACGCATATGCCTACGTATGCACATGCACGCGTGATCACAAATGCACGCGCACACGTGCACATACATGCATGCGTGCACATGTACATATATGTGGTCACACATCCACACGTGCACATGCATAAGCACACAATGCACCTACACACAGGGAGACAAACATGAACATACACACCTAAGAAAGTGACCAGGAGAGCAAGAGTTTCCAAAGAAGTTGGGAAAAGGAAAAAGGGGGAAAATGAATACACAGAGACTTTTTTCTTTGCCCTTTGGATGTTGTCCACCAGCCTTGGATTAATTTTCCATTTTCAGTGGTGGAAGACCGAGCTTTGTTGGTATTGCTCATTAAGTATGGTCAATGTGTCTAACCAGACTTCTTTCCGAACTCAAACTCATCAGGGGCAGGAGTGAAGCTCCTCTGCAGGACTTCCTTCCCAACTCCCCCCCCCCCCACCTCCCTGGGAGCCTCCATTGGCTGTGGGGGGGTGCTGCTTCTGTTTGTAAGCGGTCCTTCGGGCCAGCATTTGCCCAGCAGACTCAGTGGGAACTGGACTCTGGCCAGGTAGCCCAGGGTGCCTGCTGGGCCCGGGCCCTCCCTCAGTCCTGCACGTACAGGGACAGGGCTTCCAGGAGATTTCATTGCTGCATTGGCAGCATTTTGTTTCTGTCCATCCTGGGCACTAGTGATCTCTTTGAGGAGCCATTTTAGCATCCTGCAGGATGTCTCTGTCCCCTCTACTCCCCTAACGCAGACTTGTCCTAATCCTGGCTTTGTTTTTTTTTTTTGTTTTTTTGTTTTTTTGTTTTTTTTTTTTATTTATATATGAAATTTATTGTCAAATTGGTTTCCATACAACACCCAGTGCTCATCCCAAAAGGTGCCCTCCTCAATACCCATCACCCACCCTCCCTTCCCTCCCACCCCCCATCAACCCTCAGTTTGCTCTCAGTTCTCAACAGTCTCTTATGCTTTGGCTCTCTCCCACTCTAACCTCTTTTTTTTTTTTTTTCCTTCCCCTCCCCCATGGGTTCTTGTTAAGTTTCTCAGGATCCACATAAGAGTGAAACCATATGGTATCTGTCTTTCTCTGTATGGCTTATTTCACTTAGCATCACACTCTCCAGTTCCATCCACGTTGCTACAAAAGGCCATATTTCATTTTTTCTCATTGCCACGTAGTATTCCATAGTGTATATAAACCACAATTTCTTTATCCATTCATCAGTGGATGGCCATTTAGGCTCTTTCCATCATTTGGCTATTGTTGAGAGTGCTGCTATGAACATTGGGGTACAAGTGCCCCTATGCATCAGTACTCCTGTGTCCCTTGGATAAATTCCTAGCAGTGCTATTGCTGGGTCATAGGGTAGGTCTATTTTTAATTTTCTGAGGAACCTCCACACTGCTTTCCAGAGCGGTTGCACCAATTTGCATTCCCACCAACAGTGCAAGAGGGTTCCCGTTTCTCCACATCCTCTCCAGCATCTATAGTCTCCTGATTGGTTCATTTTGGCCACTCTGACTGGCGTGAGGTGATATCTGAGTGTGGTTTTGATTTGTATTTCCCTGATAAGGAGCGACGCTGAACATCTTTTCATGTGCCTGTTGGCCATCCGGATGTCTTCTTTAGAGAAGTGTCTATTCATGTTTTCTGCCCATTTCTTCACTGGGTTATTTGCTTTTCGGGTGTGGAGTTTGGTGAGCTCTTTATAGATTTTGGATACTAGCCCTTTGTCCGATATGTCATTTGCAAATATCTTTTCCCATTCCGTTGGTTGCCTTTTAGTTTTGTTGGTTGTTTCCTTTGCTGTGCAGAAGCTTTTTATCTTCATAAGGTCCCAGTAATTCACTTTTGCTTTTAATTCCCTTGCCTTTGGGGATGTGTCGAGTAAGAGATTGCTACGGCTGAGGTCAGAGAGGTCTTTTCCTGCTTTCTCCTCTAGGGTTTTGATGGTTTCCTGTCTCACATTCAGGTCCTTGATCCATTTTGAGTTTATTTTTGTGAATGGTGTGAGAAAGTGGTCTAGTTTCAACCTTCTGCATGTTGCTGTCCAGTTCTCCCAGCACCATTTGTTAAAGAGACTGTCTTTTTTCCATTGGATGTTCTTTCCTGCTTTGTCAAAGATGAGTTGGCCATACGTTTGTGGGTCTAGTTCTGGGGTTTCTATTCTATTCCATTGGTCTATGTGTCTGTTTTTGTGCCACTAATCCTGGCTTTGAACTGCAGAAAATTGAAATGCCAAGTTTGGGTGCTGACACTTTATTGACATGATTGCCCACTGGCCTTGTGCTCAGAACGTGACATCTTGTTTCAGCAGACATTTACAGCGAGTTTCCGGGATCGGTTCTCTTGGCCCCAACTTACAGAGGAGGACACGGAGGCACAACATCCCACCCAACGTCAGGTGCACATTCCCCCAGCCTTCTATCCTGATTTGCGGCTTCTCGCTCTGTCCTCAGTATGCTCCAGGTTGGAAGTGGCCTGTGATCTGATAAACCATCCAGATTAGAAAATAAGGAGGCAGGACATTGACCCAGAGGCGCAACCCCGATTTGAAACAAACTGGCAAAATGAGAACGGGCTGTGTTCGTGCCTTCCTGGGAATGAAAGGGACAACGGCATTCTAAACCACAACCCCCGCGCCCAAGTGACGAGGGTACACCCTTGGCTCTGGCCATTTGCGATTACATAGACAAGGCACCACAGCCAGAACCTTGGTCTACAGAAGCAGGACATCACTGCTACTTCAGAGGCCCACAGATGTAGTTTAGGGACTGCTTCTTTCTCAAGTCCAGACTGCTTGCTAACCTGAGAACATACACATCACATTTTAATTGATTTACTTGATTTCCTCTTACGTTGCGCACTTTAAATTTTCCAGGGCTCTTCCCTTTCAAAATTTCCTCACGTGTCTCCTCATTATCATCTCCCTTATTCTTAGCCCCACAAGTCACCCAATCTGCCTCGAGCTTCAAGTCCGGTGTTCCTTCCACTGTTCCATACAACCTGGGCCCTTCACACACACACGGATGAAGTAGATGCTCGTGTGGGAGTGTCCCAACGCTCAATCTCAGTGACAATGACCTGATTTGGAAATAGGATCTTTACAGATGTGACGAGGCTGTGAGTTAGATGATGTCATACTGGAACAGAACAAGCCCTTAACACAGCATGACCAGTGTCCTTCTAAAAAGAAAAGGCAGGGGGTGTGCCTGGGTGGCTCAGTTGGTTAAGCGCCCGGCTTCGCTTTGGAACAGGACACGATCTTACGGTTTGTGAGTTCGAGCCCCGCATGGGGTTCTCTGCTGACGGCCCAGAGCCTGCTTCGGATGTTCTGCCCCCCTTCCTCTCTGCCTCTCCCTCACTGGTGCACGCACACACATACACGCGCTCTCTTTATCTCTCAAAAATGAACATTTAAAAATGAATGAATTAATTAATTAATTAAAAAAAGAGACAAGGCCCCAAAACAGATTCACAGAGAGGAGAATGCTAATGTGATTCGGGGGCAGAGACTTCCATTCCCCTGGCCTTACACACTGCCTGTAGCACCAGCTCCCAGGCACTGTCCCACCGTGATGCTTTTCAAACTGTGTTGATCTCTGAAAACACCCAGCGCCCAGATCCTGCCCCTGGACCCATTCCATCTCAATCCCGGGACCTGGGCGAGGCACTTAGCATCATTATCTTTACAATTTTTTCCGGGTGTTTCCAGTGATTATGTTACAATGTCCTACAAATTCCTCTTGGGGGTTTATTTCATCAGAGGATGCGTGTAAGTGAGGCCTCTGCCCTATGATAAGCGTTTAGAGCAACATCAGCCTCCAGCTTACAGCCTGTTTTAATAAAGTTTGGGGGGACACAGACACAGACTCCCATGTTGCTTTCCAGCTGCAATGGCAGAGTTGAGTATTATGAGTTTGTAGTCCACAAAGCCAAAACTCTGTCTGATCAGGTATTCAGATGAATTACCTGCCTCATCCTTCCTGGCACAGTGAAGATTTAGCAAAGGGCTTTGCACTTAGTAGGGGCTCAAGTGAATCAAACTGAAGGCAAGTGAACTGAAAGGAACGGAATTAAATTGAATCTTCTTCAGCATATTATCTGAAAAGAATCCAAGGTGTTCTACCTCCCAGGGGTATTCGCATGTTAATAAGCAAGGAGCAAAGCCCCAAAGCTTTTATTCGAAGACAGAAGGCAATACCTGATGGCTGAAATTGCAAGCACCTGTAATTATGAATGTGCCATTCTGTTCCGTGAGATTGAGAAATCTCAGCCGGAACCCCTCAAATTGCACCAGGAAGGTTACCCCCCAGCTTACCCAAGCACAGAATCTAGTGCTTCTAGAATAGGCTCACCAGAGGGCTCGATAGCCTTTACGGTGAAACAACATATATCTCCAAGGTTTATTTGTTTTCTTTATAGTTCTATTTGTTAGCCCAGCAAGTTCCCCCCATGGGAGAAAACTGGTAGGTTTTCTTAAAAGGTGTCACCACTTCCCATTTTCTAATTGCTAGAACGTTCTTCCCCTGGGGACTTTTTTTTTTTTTTCCTCACTGTGAACATGTATGTCAGCGTAAATAGGTTGGTGAATTTCATTATTTAATTTTACACTAGTCCATGAATGCTGGGAATTTACTGAGTTAAATTTGCCTCAATGCCAAGTCACCTTGGGAATCTGTCAGCCAGCTAGAATGATGCAAGGTCTTCGAAGATCCTCATCAAGTAAGAAGTTCTTGAATTTTAATTAAGTGACATCGATGCTCCGAAAGAACAAGTGTCACTCTTGTGTCCCAGGTAACCCACACTCTCCCAGGGGAAGGGCTTTGGGAGGGTAACTCCCGAAAGAGTCAGGGAATGGGAGACTTCAACCAAGGAGTTCAAACAGATCCGGTTTTGAATTCTGACTGTTTCCATTCAGTGGCGAGTAAACTCAGGCAAGTTCGTGAACTCTCTCAGTATTAGTTGAGAAGAGTTCAAGTGAAAAGGGGAGATAATAAAAGGGTTGTAATGACTAGTGACATGTGGGGACCTTGGCACAGTGCCTACAACATAGTAAATATTAAATAAATGCTATCTTTCCTCATGATCTCAGCTGAAATTAAATTACTGTTATGGGAGCTTGCAGCCCTGGGAGAGATGGCTCTGGAGAATTCTAACCCCTATTTGCATGAGATGAGAACCCATGACAGACCATTCGGTAATTGCATCTGTGTGTGCTTGCCTGTGTGTTTAATTTATAAACGTGGAGTTCTGGGGTGTCTGGGCAGCTCCATTGGTTGAGCATCCGACTCTTGGTTTCGGCTCAGGTCATGATCTCATGGGATCAAGGCTCCCATCAGGCTCCATGCTGACAGTGCAGAGCATGCTTGGGATTCTCTGGCTCTCTCTCTCCCTTCCTCTCCTCCTTCCCTCCCTCCTCTCTCTCTCTCTCTCTCTCCGAATAAATAAACTTTTAAAAAAGTAACGTTCTGACATCTACCAAGCAACATACTAGAACATTTCGTGACTCTGAACACAATAGCCACACCTCCTTACCTTTACGTTCTTCCTTCCTACCAAATCATTCTGTCCACTGCATGATCACACCTTCCTCCTTTTCAGAAGGGTTGAGTGGCTCCTTCCTCCCACATGAAAAACATAGACTGTTCTGCTTGCTTTCAGGAGCCACAACAATCTGCCTCCTGAGAAAACTGAGTTTACCAAATCCCACCCCAGGACATTGTTCTTTTATTCTGGATTTCCCTCTATTCTACACACGTGTCATGCTCATCGTCTCCTCGGTTGGCTCAGCCTTGAGTTCCTTAATCCTCTCTTCCCTCCATCTTCTCGGGTCATACTCATCCGTTAAGATTCAGCTTTGGTCCAACATCCTCCCAGTCTCTTGAATTTCTCCTTTATTCCTGAATTTGATAGCCATTACCGTCTGTGTCACACGATTCAACCTTTTACTAAACACCATCTCTCATTCTTCACCGATACTTTGCATGTCCTAGTTGTAGCTCCTTAGCCTGGGTATAACCCTTGAGGTAGGAGACATCTCTTAAGATTCTTCCGTAACACACGTTTTTAGATTATATATACCGTGTGGTGTGAAGGGCATCGGATTTGGTGTTAGACATACCTAACTTCCGGTGTTCAGTTCTAGGACTTTGGGCAGGCATCTTAACCTTTGTGGACCAAAGTTTCTTTAATTATAAATGCTGTCATGGGGTCCAGTGACATAACGTCTAGTGCCTAGCACATAGAAACCAGTCAGTAACCACTAGCTATTATTAAGTGTGATTCAATACATGGCACTAAGTGCCCTTGAAATCCAGTGTTTCTTCGTCTATGCGGTCTCACAGAATGTGTCTCAGCTTGGTGTTACCCAGAAAACAGAGCCTGAGGAAAAGCTTGGGTGCTGCCACTTTGTTAGGGAGTGCAATGCAGAGAAACGGAAGTGAGGGAAAGGGGAAATGTGCCAGAGAAGAAGGGATGAGCCTAGTTGAAGGGTGCCTAATGGAAGTGGCCAGCTCTGTGTATGGAGTGCTGCTGATCGCTCTTTCTGGCATGTGAGTCTTGAGGGAGCCATATAAGCTACAGCATCTGAGTGCAGTACGTGCAGGGGAAGAAGGACGAAGACTGTATCCACTGGCCCCTGTCTTCCCTTGGTCAAAGGTTCTGCCCACAGGGCCCTGACTCCCCCGTACTGCTAGCTTGTGTTTCCCGTGGCGTAGAATAAATCCCCAGCATCTGAAGCCTCAGTTTGATACTAGGCCAATAGGGGACACCCTGTGGCTGAAGGCTTTGGAGAAAATTGAGGCCAAGAAGAAGCCAATAAACTCTGAGCTAAATGAAGCTTTCCTATCATTCATTTAATGCTTTTATATTTATTTCAGATCTTTTCCCAAGGTGTATACCAGTCTTGTTATCATATTATTTTGTATGTTTCCTTCCCCATGGATGTTGACATTCATACTTCACTCTGTAAGATTGTTTTGAATTTGAAAGTAATAAATGCTTAGTGAAGAGAAATTAGGAAGCAGGAATAAGTAGATAAGAAAATAAAAATACTTCAAAATTCTTCATCATGATATATATTATACTTACAGCTGGCTTTTCTTAATATATTTCTTAACTTAATGTGCTAACTTAGTATGTTTTCTTGTTAACAAATCACAGTCTAGAATCTCATTTTAAGGGCTTTATGACATTTCGTTTTATATTTGACCCATTATTTGCTTCATCAGCCCCCTATTATTGGACATTTACATTGTTTTAAGTTTTTGCAATTATTAATAACACCAAAGTAAGCAGGTAAATATTGTTAAAGATAAATTCCTAGGAGGGAAATTGATGGCTTAAGGGTATGAATCCTTTTAATGCTTTAGATAATTATTATCAACGTCTCCTCCAGAAAGGCTATACCAATTCAAACTCTTCCAGCAGTGTTCAGGATTAAGATACGCATTTGCCGACTTGCAGATTCTGTTTAATGGCTCTGACCTCAGTGGAAAACTGCCGGGCAGATGGAGCTCGACCAAGCATGATTCCAATCAATCAGCACTCCCTCTTATCCTCACGTAGGGTTCTGAGGACTCTGCAGGAAGTAGCATTAGCCTCTCGGGGCTCTGGAGCTGCCTTTCTCCTTTCTTTCATCTCTACCTGAGAAAACCATCATTCTCATTGTTACCCTCAGTATCACAAAGTAGCATCCACCTTGGCTGGGAAGTCAACGCTAGTCTTCCGGGCCTTGGTGGACCATCAGGGTCCGATGAGGGTAATTCCCACATACGCAGTCCTGAATAACCTGTTTGCCAACCTCACAGGACTAAACCACAATTTTCTATGTTGTTCAATCCTTTCATCTCCGGGAAACACATCCGCCTGCCCAGCTAGGTCCTTGGTGTGCATAAAACAATAATAAGCATTTACGCTGGGCTTTTAATCTTCAAAGTACTTTGTGAACATTAACTAATTAATTTTCACAACACTCTTGTAAGATTAGTAAGTATTACTCCTCCCCTGGAATAAAAACAGCATAAACCACTGAAACATTTGACATCACAAAAAACCCGGAACCTAATAGTCTGGGAAGAGAAGAGTGTTGATTACCAGCTCAGTTATGAGAGCAGAAGGAAGCTGGGCAGGCTAGTGATTTATCCAGAATCACAAAGGGAATCAGCAATGAGGCAGCAATTAGATTTCACTTCCCTACTACCCGTGGCTTGGCTTACACCAGAAAGCAGTTAGACTATGTAATTCAGTCAAAACCCTGGACAAGAATTAAGAATATCTGACAGAGTCAAGGTCACCTACATACAAGCAAATGATGTGAAGGAAAGGTACCAAGAAAAGTTATAAGTATTCAAATTAATGATTTAAGAGGACGAAAGTGTATCTCCGTAAACAGGCACAGCGGGCGTTGAATTGAAAGGTTAGGCATCGACGAAGACATTCAAAATATAAACACAATGACAAGGGACTTTACAATGAATCCTAAGAGGACTGTCCTATGAATTCTTTCTTGGATGTACACCTCTACCATCACCTCATTGACAATTAGAAATGCCGAAATTCCAGAACATAGGCGGACACGCAGCTCTTAACGCCCGTGAAAAAATTAATTTGTGTTCTACACCTGGGAACTAGTGATTACTTTTGACCTTTGTGCCCTGAACAGATGATAAAGTAAAGAATTCTAAGGTTTGAAACTTTTCATCATGTGCTAAACCATTAGCTTCTTCGTGCTCCCGAATCCAGTCTAGGAAGACAGGTGTCACTTGGTATATTATTTTTTTTATTCTGTGTGAATGGCACATGTCATGGGCACCACGGTATAAGTATACTGGACTCCTGGAAATGAGAATAACACTAACAGCAGCAACAATATAATGCAAATATTGCATGTATTGCAAATATTTACCGGAATATTGCCTATTAGTGGTGGATACTGTACAGAGTGTGAAAGGCAAAGCCTACCTTATGGTGTGAAAGAGTGTGGACTTCAGCAGAAAAGGCCCAACTAAACTGTAATTCTGCTATGTATTAACCATGTGTCATTGAGCAGGTTACGTACACTCACTAAGCCCCAATTTCCTCATCTGGATAATGAGGATAATGACACAGTATTGGCCAGGACTCTCGGCTGCAAGTGACCTTTCCTTGACTCCAGATTCCCTCTGGCAACTGCGTTATTGTTCTGCTTTTCCGAAAGAATGGCCCATACTCTGTGTCCAGGTTCCAATTTCTCCACCTCTCTTCAGCCAACCACAAATAAGCTCCTGTCCCTACTGCCATGCCACTGGAATTCCTCTTTCTCTCTCTCTCGCTCTCTCTCTGTCTCTCGCTCTCTCTTTTTAAATTTATTTATTTATTTTGAAAGAGAGAGAGAGTGAGCACAAGCAGGGGAGGGGCAGAGAGAGAAGATCCCAAGTGGGGTTCTCTCTACTGACGCAGGGCTCGAACTCCCAAACCATTAGATCATGACGTGAGCAGAAATCCAGAGTCAGACGCTTGAGCAATTGAGCCACCCAGGTGCCCCTTAAGTTTTTAAGGTCAACTTAGAAAACCAGTATTCAATTCTTAATCCTCATCTTACTGGACTCCCAGTAGCTGGTCCTCAGTGCACAAGTCTGAGCACATGCTTTTCTCTTGAACCTCTTCCTTCTCTGGACTTCGTTAATATCACAATCACCTGGACTTTCTTAAACCTCAGCAGCCATGACTTTTCAATCTCCCCTGCCGACACCTCTTTTTCTGCCTGAATTCTAAATGTTGGAGTATCTGAGGGCTCCGTCCTTGTCCCTCATCTATAGATATCCCCACCCCCCTCAAGAGCTCACCATATCTCATGGCTTCCAATAGAATAGATATTTATGTGTCCAGCCCAGATGCTTTTCCTAAGCTCCCTATTGGCCAATTCAACAACAGTCTCCTCGACATCCGCTCTGTTATAGATAAGAAACATTTCAAACTTTACACATCCAATATTGAAACTGTGACATCCATCCACCCCCTCATCCTCAGTCCTGCCAAACTTTTCTTCTCCACATCTTCTCTGCCTACTTTATTCATCCAGTTGCTTAGACTAAGAACCTAGGACACATCCGTATGGCTTCCTTGGTTTTCCTCTCTCGCTCTGCCCCTCACACCCTCCACTCTTATGTTCAACCATCAGGAGGCCCTACTTGCTCTGTCGAAGGATACCTCCTGATTCCAGCCACTTCCCTGTGTTCACTACAACCACCCTAGTTCAAGCCAGCAACATCTCTCACATGGATTAATGGACGTTTTCCTCCTTTCCCTACTGCTTTTCCTCATGTATTGCTGTCGTTCGTTCTTCACGTGACAAAGTAATTATTTTGGTACAGGACGCAGCTAAGTCTATGCTTCTACTATAAAGCCACCAATGGACTCATAATGCAATTATAATAAAACTCAAACTCCTTAGCAGGTTCTAAGAGGCTCTGCATGAATTAATCATGCCTCACCCACCACCCTCGTTCATCGTGACCTTCTTTCTGATACTTGAATACAACAATCACATGTGGACTTCAGAGACGTTGTACTTGTATTTTCCCATTGTACTTGTACTGGGAAACTCATGCCCCAGGTTTTCACATGGCTGGCTCCCTGACAACCCAGATCCCAGCTCAAATGTCAATTCCTTAGAGAGGCTTTCTTTGACATTTTAAAATAAAGTTATCTCCACACACTTCCACATGCACACATATATTTTCTACTCCATTAAACTTCTTCAATTTTTTCAAGCCCATATTACTATCTGAAATTTTATTAATCATTTATTTATTATCGGCCTTCCCCCCATCATAAGATTCTATAAAGCCAAGATCTTATGTCTTTTCTTCTCTATATCCTCCACACCTAATAGAGTTTTAGTCTATTCAGAGGCACTCACAAAGTATTTTTTAGAGTGTAGACGAAAATCCAACTTAAACTATCTTAAGGAGAAATAGAAAAAATAAATGTAACTTATAGGTTGAAGAATAGATTTAACATAAGGTATGACGTAAACCAAGTACCCAAGATTGACACACTAGTGCTGTTATATTTCTCAGTCTCTTGGCTCAGTTTCCCTGTGCGTGGGGGGGGAGGGGGTTGTTTTGTTTTGTTTTGTTTTGTTTCCTGCTCAGGCAGATGAGACAGGAGAAAACACAACAAGTAGAATCTCCTGAATATAGTTCCTTTTTTTTAAGTTTATTTCTTTTTTGAGGGAGAGAGAACACAAACGAGGGAGGGGCAGAGAGAAGAAGAGACAGAATCCAAAGCAGGCTCCATGCCATCAGTGCGAAGCCTGATGTGGGGGCTCAAACTCACAAACTGTGACTTCATGACCTGAGTGGAGATCGGGAATCAGACGCTTAACCGACTGCGCCACCCGGGCGCCCCGATTTGCCCACTGTTTTATACCCCAAACCTAGAAGAGTGGCTGGAACATAGTAGGCACTCATTAATATTCACTGAATGAGTTCATTACAGAATAAATACACACATTTTCTCTCCCAGTCCCTACATATCAACTCCTCCAGAAGACTCTCTTGGCCCACTTGAAGAAGGAAAGTAATGCTGAGAAATCACCTGGATAATGTGTCCATGCTGGCAGACAGAGTTTCCACAAAATCACAAATGATGGCTGATGGCAGATTCCCCTGGAAAAAGTGCATAAGAAGACCAAAGTACTCTACCACAAATACTTACCTGCTTAGGTTGATTTAAGCATTCAGTGAGTTAATACTGGTGAAAATAAATCCTAATGCAATACAGGGAACAAAAATATTTCAGCAATTAGTACTTTCTTCTGCCTCTTCAAATACTTGAACCTATGTGGGGCATAGAAGTGGTTCACATTAATTAAGATCCATCCACTTGGAAAACTTAAGACTCCCTGAAAAGGATACGTTTAGGGGCGCCTGGGTGGCTCAGTCGGTTGAGCGTCTGACTTCAGCTCAGGTCATGATCTCACAATTCATGAGTTTGAGCCCCACATTGGGCAGTGTGCTGTCAGCACAGAGCCTGCTTTGGATCCTCTGTCTCCCTCTCTTTCTGTCCCTCCCCAGCTCTCGTGCATGATCTCTCTCTCTCTCTCTCTCTCTCTCTCTCTCTCTCAAAAATAAACATTAAAAAATTAAAAAGAAAGGGATATGTTTATAAATTCCTAAGTCTGAGAAGCCATTCTCACACCAAGATTCGTTTGGACCTGAAAACACTGGAGTTTCAGATACCTGTGACTGTATTTGCCCAAGGATTCTAAGCCTCCGATGCTGAAAAATAAGTTTTTACAGGCTTTTGGGTCCATCTATTTTTTCTAGCGCTCCTATGTCTAGTCTGCTCTGGTCCCAGTTCTCTCTTAACATAAATAGATGATACGGATACTTCAAATGGACAAATGGCTATGATTTGGACCTTCTGTTGTGAGGGGGGTTTTGTGATGAACACATTTTAGGCTTGGGAAGGCAGCATAGGGGACAGAGTACTTCTGGCTTCACCGAGAGTCAATTTCACTTACTAGGAATGTGCTGTCTTATTTGCGCATACTCATGGCCCTGCATGCTATTTATTTCTCTGGTCAACTCATATTCCCCAATGATATTTTTCACATTATACTCTCTCCACAGACTTCAAACTTCTCCCCACTCCTCATTCTCAACAAGCATCTTCTCTTACTTTTCTGAGGAAACAGACGTTACTGAAAAGAGCATCCAGAGGATCTCACCGATAAACCTGTTCTTCTTCTTGCATAGAATCTGCTCCTTATGTAAACGAACTATCTGTTCCTCCTATCAAGGGCCATGACCATCACCATGCCTTCAGCTGTACACTGGACTTCCTCCTCTCGTCTATGCAAGGATATTGGTCTAACCAGCATTTATTCTCTTTCCTGCAAACTCAGTTTTCCCTCTGGGTGAACCATGACCATGAAAGCATGCTTGAACGATCTCTGTTGATAAACGTACCCATTCAGCAATGGCCTCCTTTCTCTTGACAACAGTAGGGCTGTGAAATAGCTATTTGCACTTCCTTTCCTCACCTCTCTTTTGAAGCCCATCCAATGAGATTTCTTCTTCCTACCGCTCCACCAAAACAGCTCTCGCCAAGGTCACCGTTGACTTCCATATGGCTACATGCTACGATCAAACCTCAAGTTCCATCCCCCTCTATCAGAAGCAATTGATACAAAATATTTTTACCTCCCTCCTCCTTCTTGAAATACTTCCCTCACTTTTAGAACAACGCTTTGTATGATCCTCCTAGCTCATTGGACACCCCCATCCATTTCTTTGCTGGTTCTTCTTCGTACGCCAACCTCTAAATATTCCATTGATCGATGGTTCCATCCTCAGACTCACCTTATCTATCTGTATTCTCTGCATTAGGAATTTCATCCAGTAAAATAACTATCTATATGCTAATAACAACCAAATATACATCTCTGGTCTCTAACTTTCCCCTGAATCCCCAGCTTGTCTGCCACATTTCTCACTCAGTATCTCCATTTAGAATTTTAATAGGCTTATCAAACTTAATCTATGTTAAAAAATCTCCCAGGGGCACCTGGGTGGCTCAGTCAGTTAAGTGTCCAACTTCCGCTCAAGTCATGATCTCACAGTTTGTGAGTTCGAGCCCCTTGTCGGGCTCTGTGCTGACAGCTTGGAGCCTGGAGCCTGCTTCTGCTTGTATGTCTCCCTCTCTTTCTCTGCATCTCCCTGCTCATGCTCTGTCTCTCTGTCTCTCTCTACTTCAAAAATAAATGTATATTTTTTTTAATTTGAGAAAAAATCCCCCGAACTAAAAACTTGACCCAAACATGCTCAACCCAAAACCAACCCCAAACATGCTCCTTCGCATGTTCCTCACTTCAGCGAATGGCAACTTAATCCTACCGAGAAACCCTGTCAGCTCTACCTTCAAATAGAGGCAGAAAATGACCCTTTCCGGCCATCTTTACCTCTACACCTAGTCCCAACCTCCATCGCTTTGTGTGAATTATTTTAATAGCCCTGTTACCTGCCCTAATTGGTTCTTTTGTACGGAAACCAGAGAGGATTCTTGAAAATACAAGTCAGGCCATGTTACTCCTCTGCTCAAAAGTCTCCAGTGGCTTTGTATTGCTTGCAGAACAGAATCTGAACTCTTCAGCATGATACAAAGGACCCTATGATCTACGCCTGACTGCCTTTATGACCTCCTTTCCTACCGCTTTCCCTCTCGTTCACTCAACCCCAGTCACACTAGGCTTCCCTTCTTCATTGGACATGCCAAGCTCATTCCCACCTCAGGGTCTTTGCACGTACCGTTTGCTCCATCTAAAACAGTCTGCTCTACAAATTTCACACACCCATTCTTTTCTGGCCTCAAAATCTTTCCTGATGACCTTATCCAAAACAATTCCTCCTCTCCCATTCAAACTCACCTTTTTTTTTTTTTTTTTTCCTTTAGCACTTACCACTCTATGACCTACATATTAGTGCCCAGTCAGGAGACAGAAACCACACTATATAATTAAGTAGGGAAAATGTAACGTAAAGAACTGTTGGGTTGCCTGGGTGCCTCAGTTGGTTAAGCGGCCAACTCTTGATTTCAGCTCAAGTCATGATCTCACAGTTCAAGAGTTCAGGCCCTGCAATGGGTTCTACACTGACAGTGTGGAGCTTGCATGGGATTCTGTCTCTCTCCCTCTCTCTCTGCCCCTCCCCAGCTTGCTCACATGGCATGCATGTTTTCTCTCTCTCTCTGTCTCTGTCTCTCTCTCTCCCTATCAAAATAAATAAATAAAACTTAAAAAAAAAAGAATTGTTAACTAGTAGGAGGTGGTTAAGTGATAAAAGGGATAGTAGAAAACCCTAAGGAGTCTAGATTTAACTTATGCAAAAGGTAGCCACTACCTCTAGGCTGGGGAAGAATGCACAATAAGGGAGCTAAGGACTAACAGTGCTGCCTTCTTTCAAGGCTGAGGTACAGATCTTTTCAGAAATGGCATGGCCACCACAGGAACACGCAGGCTGGCTATGGCAAAGAAACTTGTCTAAGGGTATGGGCTTCTACCGGTCTTTAGACGCAGTCTGCTCTTGCAGAGGCTGTGGACAGTTGGAGGTGGTCTCTAGAATGGGCCCACCATTGCTGGAGGTTGTGGGAGACCAGAACTGATGGGAAGTGACCCTGGTAGGGATAGCCTGACCTAAGGATGCAGCTCGAGCTCATCTGCAAGAGCTTCCAAGCTTTTTCGCCTAATAAAGGCTTTTGAGCCTAATAAAAATTGAGAACTAGACTCTTGAAAGTGTTGCCAGGTGAACTGGAGAGACCCTGGGCCCTGGGGCCTCAACCCAGCCAGACCCAAAGGAGTCACGAAAAGTTCTTGGTCTTGTCATGAGAATGAATGTAAGGACAGATACACAGTGCTGCAGATAAGTGACCCAAGGGGAAAAGCTTATTAAAGCAAAAAGCACACTCTCAAGATACAAGAGCGAGAGCGAGAGAGAGAGTGAGAGAGAGAGAAAATGAAGCCTAGGGCTGGGATTCTATGTTTAATTGACAATTGTTAACTAGGAGATGGCATATTCATTACTTGGGGCAGGAACCAGGTTTTCATGCTTTCTCTTCCTCATTTGGTCAGGGGGTTCCTGTCATGGCATCTGCCATCTTGGGCCTGTCTAGTTTGATCCGGCTTCTTGTGGAATGTTGCCAAGGCAGGGCTCTAACTTTCCTGATAGCTGTCCATGACTTCCTCGTTGCTGACCTCCAGGTATCCTGTTATAACCTAACTAACTGCCTACTCTAACGAAAGGAAGTATCTTCGTGCCTCTCTCATTTTGATCCATGGCTTTCTGTTAGTGAAATCTAACATTCCACCATCTGGAAAAGTAGAAATGAACACAGGCCCAGCTTCAGGATTACAGAGCAGGACCAAGAAGGGAAGATTCAGAGAGACAATAAATTGTTAACAAGGACAACAGGTTACATATTTCTCTGTTTATTTGTTTTTTCCCCACTACCATACAAGCTCTAGGATGGCAAGGACTTCAGCTTGTTTTCCTCTGTGTTCCAGCATACAGTTCCCAGGATATATCAGCTATTCATTAAATATCCATTAAATGAAAATATCACGGTGCCTGGATGACTCAGTTGGTTTAGTGTCCAACTCTTGATTTTAGCTCAGGTCATGATCTTACGGTTCATGGGATTGAGATTCACATCAGGCTCTGTGCTGACAGCATGGAGCATTGGGATTCTTGCTCTCCCTCTCTCTCTGACCCCCTGCCACACAGACACACACACACACACACACACACACACACACACTCTCAAAATAAATAAACTTCAAGAAAGAAAAAAGAAAATACCAGTAGATAGCTTGGTTCTTTCTAGAAGTCACGTGTTCTTTTCATTACCTGGCATCCCTCTCCTCTTCTTTGCCAATCACACCCCACTTTCCCCCAATAAAATCCCACTTTTCTGACTCTGAGGCCATGTAGGTGCATCATATGTTTCAATGGTGAACCCACGTCCTAAGTCAATTAATCATTATATTCTGCCCTTTAGCCAATGAGTCTCAGACAGAGATGCTGTCCAGAAATTGCTAGTGGAAAGGAGCCCTGTATTTTTCTTTTTTGTTTTTTTTATGGAGAGGAAATAAGTCTGGGGCTGCTGGCGGATGCTTCAGTCATCATGGGAGGGCTTGTCTGAGGTTGGAGATAGCTCTGTAGATAAAAGCCAAGCAGAACAATCGAGAGATACCAGTTCCAGGTGACATCATTTGAATCCCTGGATCCAGCCACACACATACTTTTTAAGTACACTAGCCAAAAAATGTACTCTGTTTCTCCAGAGAAACAGTACCAATAGAAGATATATAGATATATAGATATAGGTAGATATATATATCTCTATATACACACACATATATACATGTATATGAGATAGATATAGATAGATATATAGATATAGATATAGATATAGATATAGATATAGATATAGATATAGATAGATATAAAGGGATTTGTTTGGACGAATTGGCTCACATGATTATGGAGGCTGAGAAGCCCCACTGTTTACCATCTGCAAGCTAGAGATCCAGCAAAGCCAGTGGGAGAATCCCAGTCTGAGTCCAAGGCCTGGGAGCCAGGGAGCTAATGGTGTAAATCTAGTGGAAAGGCAAGAAAAAGCCAATGGACTAGCTCAAGAGGCAGAAAGTGAGAAGGGCAGTTTCCTCCTTCCTCAGCCTTTTTGTCCCATCCAGGCCCTCAGTGGGCTGGATGGTACCCATCGACTTGGGGGAGGCCAGTGTCCAGAGCTGAGTCTATTGATTCAAATGCAAACCTCGTCCAGAAACACCCTCACCGACCCACCCAGAAATAATGTTTAGTCTGGGAGTTTCTTGACCTGGTCAATCCGACACATAAAATTGACCATCACCCTAGCCCGTTTGGTTTGTTTTACTGTCACCTGTAGCTGAACACGTTCAGTTGTACTTTCTAATTTTCTAAACTCACAGTCTTTAGAGAACATGTCCTTCCCTTATACCTTCTCCTATCTCCACACGCACCGGACCTTCCCTGGAAGACACTCAGGGTGCTCATAATTTAGGTTACGCCAATATCCGTGAAATTTCTGGAAATTAGCTTTCCGTTTGGCCCCAGATCTCCATTCCGGAATAATGACTTCGAGATATATTTGCCTATAAAAATGATTGGCAGAGGAAATAAAATATTAAATTTTTAAAATTTTCTTCACACATAGACAAACGGAAGTGAAGAAACAGCTTTAAAACTGACAGAAAATCTCAACGTAGCCAAAAATAACTAAGCCGCTATATAAATACCTATGGTGATTTTAGAATCCAACCAGAGTGGAAGTTGCGCTGTCACGTCAGGGCAGAGGTAAGAACGACAACAAAATTCACGGAGAACTGCCTTCTGTCTAGCAGCACAGCGGGTATGTGGCCCCCGACCCAGAGCCCTTCTTTAGGGCCACCCATAAATTGTTTATGGCTGGGAATACCATCTCCTGATGTACCACAGCCAAGAGACTTTCTGGATGCTGCCTGGCCACAGTGATCTGCTTCACTTTTGGTTCTCCTCTCAGGGGAGGATAACTGGCTGGTATGAGGTCCTAAAGACCCGTTCCCCTTACCTCAATTTGGCATCATTGTGGAGGGCGGTCCCCATTCCAGAGCTCCCTGCAGGAATGCCTAAGACCTCAGCTGCAACCACGTGGTCAACGCCCAGTGCATCCCTACACCCGTCACTAGGGATGTAGTGCTTACAGGCACTCCCTCCCCAATAAGCCTTCTGCGGGCACTTCTCCGCCCCAGACTCTGTTTCCACCAACCCGATCTAAGAAAGGTAAAAAAGGAAAAGACATTAAGAGAAGATGAATCACATGAGCGTTTTCGTATAAAAGAAAGGAGACAGTGCTGCACTTGAAAGAGATTGTCTCAGATTATTTTAGAGCCCCAGAATTCTGATTTAGAATGCAATGGGCAGCACACCCTCTAAGCTACTGACTCCTAAATCAGGGGATAGAGACAGTAGAAATCTTACTATTTAAAAAACTTAGTATTTTAAGTCTGGATCACTGCCTTCACCTCTCCTAACACAAAATGCACTGCAAGTGCATTGAATATGTAAATAGCAACAGTAAAACCAAACACATTAAATTAGTGATAGGAGAAATGAAAGAGAAGGAAGGAAGGAAGGAAGGAAGGAAGGAAGGAAGGAAGGAAGGAAGGAAGG
>NW_024412423.1:13112477-13189067 GCF_014898765.1 Herpailurus yagouaroundi | reverse complement strand
AGGAAGGAAGGAAGGAAGGAAGGAAGGAAGGAAGGAAGGAAGGAAGGGAGAGAAAAAATTCTTATGTGTTCATTCATCATAGCTCTTCTGCTTCTCTGACTGAACCATGACTGATAAATTATTAAATTGATATAAACTACATCAAAAGCCTAAGCGTGAGGGCTTAGGACCTGAAAAATTTAAAAAAAATTAATGATTGAATGACGAGTGAGAAAACATTACGGGTAGAGCTCAGGTTTGTCTAAATACCCCTAAATGAGGCAGATGAAAATAGTAACTCCCCTGGAAATGTTACAGATCAGAAAGAAGGAAAAGACATAGTCCATTTCGTGACTTAAGATGCTACTTTCACTGTAATAGGCTGGTCACTTCTGATTCTACTTTCATTTTTATCGTCCAGACATTGGATGAAAAAGGAAACAGCTGGGCTGGAATAAAATACTTTATCCTGGAAGCATCCTGGGCACCAGATTTTTTTTTTTATCTTTTAAGTTTACTTTTGCTTTAGGTTACGTACTGCTTTAAAAGTATCTATAGGGTGCCTGGGTGGCTCAGTTGGTGAAGCCCCCGACTTCGGCTCAGGCCATGATCTCACGGTTCGTGGGTTTGCGCCCCATGTCACCTTCTGTGTGACAGCTCAGAGCCTGGAACCTGCTTCTGATTCCGTCTCCCTCTCTCTCTCTGCCCCTCCCCCGCTCACGCTTTGTTTCTCTCTCTCTCTCTCTCTCAAAAATAAATAAAACATTTAAAATAAATTTTTAAAAAAGGATCCATTCCATCCCTATTTCCCACAGAAGAATTGAGGTTACAGCTAAAAACAGAAAAGGTGGGGTGCCTGGGTGGCTCAGTCCGTTAAGCACCTGACTTGAGCTCAGGTCACGATCTTAGAGTTCACAAGTTAGAGCCCTGTGTCAGGCTTTGTGCTGGCAGCTCAGAGTCTGGGACCTACTTCAGATTCTGTGTCTCCTTCTCTGTCTCTACCCCTCCCCACTCACGCTTGTTCTCTCTCTCTCTCTCAAAAATAAATAAATGTTGGGGCGCCTGGGTGGCGCAGTCGGTTAAGCGTCCGACTTCAGCCAGGTCACGATCTCACGGTCCGTGAGTTCGAGCCCCGTGTCGGGCTCTGGGCTGATGGCTCGGAGCCTGGAGCCTGTTTCCGATTCTGTGTCTCCCTCTCTCTCTGCCCCTCCCCCGTTCATGCTCTGTCTCTCTCTGTCCCAAAAATAAAATAAATAAACGTTGAAAAAAATAAATAAATAAACGTTAAAAAAGTTTTTAATAAAAAAAACAAGAGACAAAAGGAATTTGCCTCTTTCCACAGTGTATAAGGTAATGCAAGTATTTCCATCAAGATTACTTCCGATTCAATTTCTTTTTAACATCTGTTTCTATTGAACCAAAATAATATGCTGTCATGTATCTAGGACATACTCACACTTTCTATTTTCATATTAACAGCACAAACACTGTCATTGTTAACTTGATACACCTGCCACCAATACGCTGACACACACAGTCACAAGTTCATCTTCTCTATCCTTGGAATGTTCTGCAAAAATCAGCAATTTTCCTAGCTCATTTTAACCTGTTTTCATTCTTATATTCTGGATACAAGGTGATATTTTTACTCAAACGCACACAATAAACATCTATATAATGGAAAACAACATGTTCATGTTGTTCATGTTCATGTTCATTCCCTTCAGTATTTTCCACCTTTCCGACTCTGAGTAGGTATAATTCTTCCAAATAGAAAAAAAAAAAACAAAAACACGTGACCTATTTTTGAAAATGAGACAATACAAGTTTCTTGTCTTTAAATTAATAAAAGAGACACTTTGAACAAAGTAGAAAAATATGTATAGAACTGAAACGTCTTTTACAAGGTCTCCCCTGATTGGGCATATTCTACTCTGAACAGCACTTTTAAGTATTACTTCAGTATTCAGTAATCCTTTACATACATATATTTTATATATATATATATATATATATATATATATATATATATATATATATATATTATACACACACACACACACACACACACACACACACACACACACATACATATAGAGAGTTGGAAATTCCTAACTCTATATTCATTTGTTAAGTGTGGAAAGGGAGAGAAATGACTCAGTCACTCTCTGTTCTTGTTGTCTCCTTCAGAATTCTCCAGAGGCACTGAAAACTCCAGTTCTAATGTCTTATTTTCTTCTGTCCCACCCGTCTTTCCAGTGTCTAAGTTAACGGCAACACAAGGTATCCGAACCAGAACCCTACAAGTCGTCCTCTGCTCTTGCTTTCCGTACCCACTCTATTGCCAAACCTTGTAAACCCTTTCCCTCAAATTTCCCCTAAACTCCGTCCGTCTTCTCCATCCCCTTGGAAACACTTTCATTCTGGCTCTACCACGGTTCAGCTGATTGATTCTATGGACTTTCATAATGTGACTAGTGAGGAGTCCAAATCATTGAAGTTTAAACCTGACATGGTCTTATTTCTTTCTAGTAACTTCCTCCCCCCCCCCAGGCTATGTTGAAAATTTCCTTTCTTGGGGCGCCTGGGTGGCGCAGTCGGTTAAGCGTCCGACTTCAGCCAGGTCACGATCTCGCGGTCCGTGAGTTCGAGCCCCGCGCGTCGGGCTCTGGGCTGATGGCTCGGAGCCTGGAGCCTGTTTCCGATTCTGTGTCTCCCTCTCTCTCTGCCCCTCGCCCGTTCATGCTCTGTCTCTCTCTGTCCCAAAAATAAATAAACGTTAAAAAAAATTTTTTTTTTTTTAAAAAGAAAATTTCCTTTCTAGATCGGGTTCCTCTAAATTGCTTGAATTTTACTTATAAATAATAGTGTCTTTTTTTTTAATGTTTTTTTCTGAGAGAGAGAGAGCGAGCAAGCTGGGAAGGGACAGAGAGAGGGAGAGAGAGAGAATCCCAAGCAGGCTCCACGCTGTCAGCGCAGAGCCCGTCTTAGGGACCCATCCCAGGAAGTAGGAGATCGTCACCTGAGCCGAAATCGAGAGTTAGACGCTTAACGGACTGGGCCACCCAGGCACCCCTTGTGTCATTTTCTTCGTAAAGGTCAGGTCTGTTTTTTCTTAAAACTCCAGTGTCCCACTGCACGCAGAGACGATCACCTCCCTGCCTTCACTGCTACGTGGAACCTGTGATTCCAGCAGTCTGCAGAAGGGGTCGCAGATGTGGAAGCATCCGGGTCTTCATTTTCGTCACAGACTCAGCCAAGGAGGGACGGAAGAAACGGGAAAGGCATAAACACCTCCTTGCTAAGCCAGGCTGGAGTACTCTCCTCTCCCTGATTAGCTGCAGCTGCTATTATCTGTGGGTTCAATGAGAATGGATTGTGGCCCCCAACGCTAGGCGTTGGGATAGTGGTCCTCTGTGAAATTCAGTCTCTCTCGTGGGCCCCAGGCAGGGTTGTTCTTACTACATCTCTCCCATATGTCTCCATCTTTGCTCCTGTGTGTCGGTAATCTCATCAGGATTGGCATCTCTGGTGTCATCTTTACAACACAGCCAACCCGTGGACCTGTTGGCCTGGGTGGGACCCCTCTCTCTCACCTCAGGAAAGAGGCACTGTTTTCCTGCAAAGGCCCATCTCAACCTGTGTCCTCCCTGTGGTTCCCCACCACGTACTTAATACCCTTGTCCTCAAATTCAGTCTATAATCATAACTCCTTGACTCGAGGCCCAAAAAAATACATTGATGTCTTACTGGACCCCTAATTGGTATTACCATGTGCTATCTTGTTCTTGTCCTATTCATCATTTATTTCTGGGGGGATTGTGAAAGAACCAATTCCCTGAAAATCAATTTCTCAAAGTCAGTTGACCAAAGGACCAATTTGTCAACTTTTCCAAGTTTACTCATTTACCAAAAGCTTATTTTTCAGAAGCCAGTTTACCAAAAATCAATGTAAACAAGGTCAGTTTGCTGAAAGCCTATTAGCCAAAAGAAAAATTAGCCAAACTGCAGATTTTCCAAATACCTGCTTTCTGTTATCCACTTACAATGTACAGCAAAGTTACTGGGGAAATTTCAGCAGTCTTTAAGACTCTGTTTTGAAGTTTTGGCTCATGTTTAGTTGTAGATTTAGTTGAAGCTTCTATTTCACTGTACTCATTTCACCCAGTTGATTATGCAATGAGTTTGCTAGTCCTTCAACGTTGAATGTCAGTTCTGTGTATGGTTCACATTTCTGATGACGAGACTGCTCATATTTTTGAGGCATACCCAAAATATATTTGAATTGGGTAGATTAAAACATCTATAAATTGTGAAAAGGACAAAAGGCAGTGGGCTCTAATGTGTATGTTTTAATGAAATTCCTTGAGTATTTATAAAAATCCTTGACCTCAAGATATGCAAAACACTTGTAATTCAAAACACACCGAAAATGTGCATTCCCAAAAGCTATAGACCAAAATTCCAGAAAATTCCAGACACTTATGAACATTTCCTGACCACAGTATAACGTTCACTGCCAAGATCGAACTGAAGTGTATAAGAAGTTTTCAAGGGGCGCCTGGGTGGCGCAGTCGGTTAAGCGTCCGACTTCAGCCAGGTCACGATCTCGCGGTCCGTGGGTTCGAGCCCCGCGTCGGGCTCTGGGCTGATGGCTCGGAGCCTGGAGCCTGTTTCCGATTCTGTGTCTCCCTCTCTCTCTGCCCCTCCCCCATTCATGCTCTGTCTCTCTCTGTCCTAAAAATAAATAAACGTTGAAAAAAAAAAAAGTTTTCAACAGTCAAATGTAATTTCATGGAAATCATCAAAAATTATTATAATTATTATTTTCCATGGGATTGCCTACGCTTTAATAAGTAGATAGAAGAAGTAACTGTTTGGAAAGTAGCGAGTGTGGTCAATTGGGCACCTCATGAGACCAAATTGGGGATAACAATGAAGTGTGCAATTCACACCACACCTGATGTTGATTCAGAGCATAGGATTATAACCGCACTGCTTGGGAAGGATGCTTCATCTTCAGCCATTGTGAGAACAGGGCTGGATGTCTCCATACCCAGGAACATACATCTAGGGCATATACAAGGTAGATAATTGCAAAGAATGGCACACAGAGGAATGGGTAGCCACTGTGGCAGGAAGAGGCTCCCTGGGGGCAGAATCATGTACGTGTGGAGGCAACAGAGGACGGGCGGTATCCAGCAGAAGTAATGGGATCAGAATTTTCCTTCGAAGATCTGGGGGACCTGCCCCTCCAGACACACTTAAATCAAATGAGAATAAAGGTAGTAATAATTAAAATGCTAGCCGCTAGGTACCAAGGCAACTAAGTACCTTAGTGTTGGCTAGAACCAAGATCAACTGAGGCTGAAACTTACACTAAACGATATATTCTCAAAACCCTGAAAGTTCAAAATCTGAAGTGCTCACCCTCACAAAACCATCCCCGCTGACTTCATGCCCCTCTCCATTACTTGCTACGGTCTCGACTGGTATCGTCTGGGAAGAGGGGCAGTCAATTCCTAATTGCACAATAGGCATCTGGTGCCTCTTGGATGTAGAGAGAAGACACAATACAAGATGGGTTGGATAAGAATACTTCCCAGCTAGGACACCTCCTATCTGCAGAGAAAGGAACAGGAACTCAAACAAATAAAATCTCAGGGCAACTGAGCTCAAGAAATAGTTTTAGTACAGCTTTTTAATACTGAGGTTACGCCCAGTGCTGTTGATGTCTGGGATGATATAAGGAGATGAAGATATGATTTTCCTAAAGTAAGCAATGCCCTGTGATTAATTTCCTGGAGGCCTGTGGCTGTGTGGTCCTTCTGGGATAAAGTAGAACCACAAAGCCACCGAGGCTGGGAGGTGCCAGCTGCAGGGCCCATCTTGTGGGATGTCACCAGATGTCACCTGATGAGGGACTGTCACCATGGCTCTGGCAGGCAAGTACAGCTCCAGTTACACAGAGGAAAATTAGACTGCAAAGCCCTTGTTAGACACATTGCTAGCAGATGACATTGATGTTCAATGGCACTTTGTCAGCCTGTTGTGTCTGCTGCATCTTATTTGATACGGTAGAACCCAAAATAATGAAAACAAATGGTGTTTATACCCCCCTCCCATCTCATATCTATCTGGGTCTTGTTCGTTCATTTCCCCCTAGTCCTTTACATTTCTAGGGAGGATGGCTTCAACTTGTATTTTACATGAACGTCACACTCTAAACATTTTTGTACTGCTTTTTTGTTAGTTGATGCTTCTTTTTTTCTTTCATTTTTAAACTTTATTTTTTTTAAGTTTATTTATTTATTTTTGAGAGAGACGGAGAGGGATGGAGAGAGAGGATCTCAAGCAGGCTCCACATTGTTGGCTCAGAGCCCAGTGCAGGGCTCGGACCCACAACCCCTGAGATCATGACCTGAGCTGAAATCAAGGGTCAGACGCAGGCGACTGGGTGGCTCAGTCACTTAAGCATCTGACTTCGGTTTAGGTCATTTGGCTCAGGTCATGATCTCACAGTCTGTGAGTTCGAGCCCCGCGTCGGGCTCTGTGTTGATAGCTAACTCAGAGCCTGGAGCCTGTCTTTGGATTCTGTGTCTCCCTCTCTCTCTGTCCCTCCCCGATCAAGCTGTCTCTCTCTCTCAAAAATAAATAAAACATGAAAAAAAAATTTTTTTTAAAGAGTCAGACACTCAACTGACTGAGCTACCCAGGCACCGCTGTTATTTGAGATTTCTCTATTTTTCAAATGATACTGCATATTCGAGGTACAAACTATTAGACTTTGTAAGGCATACTATTTTGCTTGATAAGACCTTTTTCTTTATTATTTTAAAAAGAAAAGATATGGATGTGGCTCGGAGGGAGGAGACCCATCCTGGGTTCAGCACGGCTTTGAACTTGTCAACTCGCTTGTGCTAGGGTGGCTTTGGTTTAGTTTTCTCTGTAGATTGAACCATAAGCCCTACAATCTCCCTTCCAGCTCTCAGTTTTTCTCTCTGTGCACCCTATGCATGTAGACTCATTCACTTCCATACTACTTTGCTTCCATAGGGGAGAATGTAGCTCTGTGTCAAGACCCCTGCAAAAGCTGGTCTCTAGAAATGATCCCATATGGGTGCTTCAAATAAACGAATAAAAATGCCTTAGTAAGCAGTGTTTCTTAACTCACTGTTAGGAAATCATTTATTTCCCCAATCTTTTCTCCCCTCAGATGAGTAGCATTTCCTCCGATTCCGTTCTCAGAATACAGTTGTCATGCTACTGCTAACACTTTTGACATATTCTAAGCATTAGCCCTCATCTACAGATATTAAAGATCTTTCTTCATCTGATACAATACATCGTTATTGTTCCCGCATAAGGACATATATTGCAAGGTGGTTTTTTTAAGTGAAAGTATTGACCTATACCACTCTGAAAATCTAAGGCATACCTGTCAAAATTTCATAGGCATTTAATTTTTTATCAATAGGTAAGGTAGCCGAAGAAATGACATTAAAAAAAGTCAAATAGGATTAGTTTATTTCCAAAGCACTCATTGTTTAAAAGTATTATTCGCATTACTACAGCTGAATTTCATATACTTTTTATTGGGTTTTGTTCTGCTTTATATGAATTATTTCATTCATTTTTTTTTTATTTTTTTTTCAACGTTTATTTATTTTTGGGACAGAAAGAGACAGAGCATGAACGGGGGAGGGGCAGAGAGAGAGGGAGACACAGAATCGGAAACAGGCTCCAGGCTCTGAACCATCAGCCCAGAGCCTGAAGCGGGGCTCGAACTCACGGACCGCGAGATCGTGATCTGGCTGAAGTCAGACGCTTAACCGACTGCGCCACCCAGGCGCCCCTTCATTCGTTTTTTTAAATGTTTATTTATTTGCAGAGAATGAGAGAGAGAGAGAGAGAGAGAGGATGAGTAGGCGAGGGGTAGAGAGAGAGGGAAAGAGAGAGAGAGAATCCCAAGTAGACTCCACACTCAACACAGAGCCCAGTGCGGGACTGGATCCTACAAACTGTGAGAGTGTGACCTGAGCTGAAGTCAAGAGTCAGACGTTGAGCTGACTCAGCCACCCAGGTGCCCCTCATCCGCTTTTTTAAGTAGGCTCCACCCCCAATGTGGGGCTTGAACTCACAACTCCAAGATCAAGAGTCACATGCTCTACTGACTGAGCCACCCAAGAGCCCTTATTTCATCCCTTTTTAATGGAATCAGAGATGCAGGGAGAAAAGAGACACATGATATTTTTAAAAAATATCTATGGCTATAGGTGCTCATAAGTTGCAAAATAATCAACATAACATTCGGTTTTCAAAACAATGCAATGAGTTTTTGAAAGAATAACCTACCTTCATATCAAACCTTTTTTCCCCTCTTAATTTACAACTATTTGGATGTCAATATAAATAATTGGAAGCTCTTTATTAAATTTCATTTCTTTTTCTTTTTAGAAATAGAATTCCTTGTTGTAAAATTTATACCATAGCCCTGTTGGGAAGACCAATCTGTTTCCGACATATTTCTATTATGCCACAAAGAAAATAAATCCAAGACTTTCCATTTCTCTTTTCATTTTTTGATACTCTTCTTCCTTTCAGGAAAGGCAGTGCTTCTGTTTATGAGCGATGCCTACTCACTTTGCTTAGTCATTGTGATCATGTCTGTCATTTTATTTACATGACTAGTGTTACTCCGCTATCTCCCTGATAGTAATAATGGTCAGGCCCATATCTCTTCTTGAGAGTCTGTGTCATCAGTCTGACTGAGGGAAAACTGAGGGAAATGGATGCAAGGATAGGGCTCCAGGGCTGTTTCCACACCCAGGAGCTGCTTCACGACTTCCCGTCCACGATGAGAACATCTCAGGAGAGTTCCGTGGTGCTGGCCTCAGGCCTTGGCCTCATCTGTCCTGTGCGAGGCAAAAGCATCTGGTGGGCAGCAAATTGACCGCCAGCTCTTGCCTATCCTTTCTCCAGTGATTGTCATAGCCACTCAGTTTTAAAAGGCTGAGAGAAAGTAGACAGCAGACACAGAGACATCCCCTGACTCCTCTTGGCCTCTCCATCCGTGCCCATTAATAAGGCCACATGGCGGACCCCCAGCAGCTGGTGGGAAGGGCCAGGAGTCCGCGTTTGCCTGAAGGGAGGGGAGAGAAGACAAAGAGGGGGTAGTTCAGACCGGCAGGCATGACAAAGGCCCGCCAGAAACAGCACTGGATTTTGCCATCTGGGTGTCACCTTTATGCCATCTGGGTGTCACCCTTTAAAGGTGACGTGGCATGCCCTCGCCTCGGACTCTGTTAGCAACCTCACTGGCTGGGAATTAACATATGATAGGAGGGTTTGAACCAGTCTTAGCCGATGGTGCTAGATGTGAACTCGTCAGAAGCTCACTGGAACGTTAGGGCTGGTTTGGACCCATTACGCGGGGTTTGCCCAAGGTGTGAGTGGTCAAGTCATGACTGAACGAGAAGGACATGAGCACACCGGTCAAAACCAAAAGAATATCAGCAAAATGAATATTTTCCGGTTGGCATAACAGTGTTCTTTCTTACAAGCTAATCAATGCTCTTCTTTGGTAGTTGATAGTATTTCATGTGTTATAATTACATGACCGCTTTTTATAATAAAGCGTTTAATGCTTACCATCGTTTGTTGCGAAACATACATTATTTACGTTAAGTTTTGTTTTTCTTATAGTCCTGATTCAACTTCCCTCCCTTCTCAGTAAGTAACTTCTTAATTTAGAGTTGCCAAAAAATGACGAATGATGTTAATATGTGTACCCCATAGTCCTGAAAGTTTCGTTTTACACCACTCGACTGGCTGATTAACTCGCGTTTTTGTAAACCCTAGTGTGCTTCTAAGACACTATAAATAATCATGACAATATCTAATAAAAATAGATGTCATATCACAAAACCACAGCAGAGTTTAAACTTAGTTTAGCAAAATCAACAACTTGCTCACAAGACTGATGAACTGCAGTTACGTGTTTTTAACAAAAGCATTTCTAGCAACCAGATAAGCAAGTGTCTTCTTGACAGAGATGGATGATAGCACATGGGCCAGAAGCCAGTGGAAAATAGGAGCTGTCATCTAGAAAATGACAGAGCCATTTCGAGTCCCTCTAGATTAGCAGTCCATCTCCGGCTGAGCAGATATACTGTTTGCTGAAGGTCTATTGCCAGCAAATCAGAAGCCAGAGGGCAGAGCCCAATCGTTCCACTATGACGAGAATCATCGGAGGCTCAGAGGCAGAGGTGCACATGATGACATCCCAGCTTTCTGGAAGGTTCGTGGCATAAACACACACACACACCCAAATAAAAGAACTACTATGTGGGTCAGTGAAAATGTGAGTTCATCTCTTCACCATAGAAACTCCCCTATGTTCACAAATAGTGTAAACGTTGTCCATAATATGCTGCCTCGTTCGAAATTGTCCTGCAGACAGGTCCCTGATTGTAACATCACCAGCTTTGCCACTTATCTTTATTGAAACAACGGAGTGTTTGGAAATTTATCTCCTCGGCCGCATGTGCCTAAGTAAATACTGTCTAACTGACCAATCGGCATCTAGGGAGGAATGTCCAGAGTGCACTGAATTTCGCGAGACAGATTTTCTTTTTTTTTTTTTCTTTTTTTTTTTTTCTTTTTTTTTTTTTAACGTTTATTCATTTTTGGGACAGAGAGAGACAGAGCATGAACAGGGGAGGGGCAGAGAGAGAGGGAGACACAGAATCGGAAACAGGCTCCAGGCTCTGAGCCATCAGCCCAGAGCCCGACGCGGGGCTCGAACTCACAGACCGTGAGATCGTGACCTGAGCCGAAGTCGGACGCTCAACCGACTGCGCCACCCAGGCGCCCCGAGACAGATTTTCAAATGCAGCTGGGTCTGCATTTCAGAAAAGTCTTCCCCACCTTATCTTGGAGCCCACTGGAAGCCATCTCTTCGTGACTGGGCTTAATGGCTAAGGATAATATGCTGTCCCCCGCATGGTCCTCTGGTAGGAATGGAACACTGCTGTTCCGTTAACGGCTTAGCACTGCACGGCACACTCTTCATAACCCTGATCTAGTGCCTGTGGGCACAGCGGAGCCTGTGCAAGGGCAGACGGCTCCCTCATGGTCAGCCCCATGGGCAGACGGCTCCCTCATGGTGGGCAGACGGCTCCCTCATGGTCAGCCCTTACGGCCTCTTGATTTTCAAGGACCCAACTCGGGCACCATTGGGTAGGTCAGCTCCCAACTATGATGCTTGTCTGAGTGAACGTCTCCACGGGACACCAATGGGCGTATCAACAGTTTTGCTGCAAAACAAAACAAAAAGCTACCCTAGACACATTTTTTGTTCATGACGGGGCTTAGCAGAAGAGAGGAAAATATGGTTAGAAGTGTTTAAAAGCTAAGAAAAATAAAGAAACAAGCAATTCTCCCAGGGGAGAAATGACTGCCTTTCGTTGTGGTTAGTTAACAAAGGCCTTTCAACTCTAACTTGGAGCTCAGGCTAACGGTTTGTGTATAATTTAGGGCTCTCTGGAATCTCCTTACACCTAACAGGCCAAGCAGTGCTGTACAGATTTTTCTAATTAATGTAACAAGCCAAATAAAATCCAATCGTATTGATGAGGCTCACTCCAGAAGGCAATCCGTTTCCAATTATTTATTTTGTCTGTAATGACCATTGGCTCGTCTTCGGTGCGGTGGGTCAAGAAAACCTCTGCTTCCACGGCATTGTAATTCGGTTTCAGGTCTGTGGATCGCATGAAAGCCCCCCGAACCCCCAACCCCCGCCCACGCTTTTCTTTTCGTCCTTGACATTCGAGGCGGTGAGCGCTCTCGAAGAAGCTGCTGCTGCTTCTCTTCAGCTCGGTGTTGTCAGTTCTGAGCGCGGGGTCCTGCTTTGCCATTTCCAAGGTCTCTCTGAAACCCTGGATCCCAGGGCGCTTCAATCAGGAGCTCACAGAGAGAAGGGGCCGGCAGCGTGGATCCTCGGCCAGCTCTGTGCAAGCCGCCTGTCTCTTTCAGGGAGCGCCGTGGAGTGCACCTTTCATTTCGGTGCAGAGGAAGACCGCCTCATCCACAAACCCTCCTTGACGAAACATATGAATAACCTCCCAGCCTCCTAAGGGACAGGGGGACATTTGGGGGCTTGACCTCACGCGACCTCTGCTTGTCAGCATGATTTGACTTGAAGAAACACAACAGTGGATCCTGTTTTCTATTGTGGTTTTAAAACCCGGCATCTTGTTGTACTTCGGGACATCTTAGTTATGCAGGTGGTGGCAAAATGCATCATAAGAATAGACGAGTGGGGTTTTTGTTTTGTCTTTATTTTATTTTATTTTATTTTATTTTATTTTTTGTAAAGAGAAATGTCCTCCTGTGATAGAATTGCTATTCCTTCCCAATAAATGTCATGATATTTCTTTTTATTTATTTTTAATTTTTTATTTTCAGGATAGCTCATCATGGAACCTCTTCCAAGATCATATTTTTAATGTTGAAAAAGTGTTTTATGTATACATGGGAAATGAAGATGAAAGAAAACATAGAGTGACCATTTAGGCAAAAAAAAAAAAAATGGCAATGCTAGGCAGATGTAATATTAGGATTTACATTTCTAGCTGAAATCAACGTGGCAAGTTAGCAGAGAAGTCTGAAAATGGAAGTGGATTCTTGGTCACACATACTAAGGACCAACGATTGGAAGTAGAAATTCTCCTGCCTTGTTGTCAACTTCTTTTTTCAAATTCTGTGGTTTCACTGTGGTGCTTATTTAGCAGTTGTGTTCCGGGTTGTAGCTTATTCAGAGAAAATAAGCCTGCCTAGCTAAAGAGCATGTAATCTGCTTGTCTCCCACATAATCACCATCTTCCAGGACCCCCATCCTAGCGCGTGATATCATCATCCATTCTCAACCAAATCAGAGCCGAAGCTCACAAACGTAATCATCTGGCGTCTTACTGGTGAGGATGAGCTTTCAAGATCCACACTCATTGGTGAAATGATGACTAAAGCTATGTGTGGCAGAAAGTGAGCATTTTCAAAAGCACATTTATGAACATAGGTGTTTTATCGACGAAAAACTAGCTATTTTGTAAAGAGACTCTAATAATTATAAGATACATGTTTCTATATCACCACATATGAAACTAGACCCAAACCGACAATTACCAACAAGGTGTCAGGGGAGGGGGAGATGGAGAGTCGCTCTTTAAGGGTAGAGAATTTCATTTTTGCAAGGTGAAAAAGCTCTGGGGATCCATTACACAACAATGTGAGGGTACTTAATACCATTGAACTATCTACAGTTAAACCTTAGATTCGGAGTAACTTGTTCTGCCAGTAGTCAAGCAAGCATTTTCTAATAAATTTTAACTTGATAAATGAGCCATGTCTTACAGTACAAGTAGTATGTGACGCTGAATGTCACGTGATCACAACTGAGCCCCTGGTTCTTGAACTTCGCTCTGACATACAAGTGCTTTGGATTACAAGCTTGTTTCTGGTGCGGATTTTGCTCGCCAACCAAGGTTTTACTGTACTTAAAATGGTCCAGATGGTAAATTTTATGTTCTGTGGTTTTTACTACAAGTAAATGTTTTGCAAATTTTTCTAATAGAATCAAGAGAAGTCCTCTCTAGGGCTAGGAAGATGGGCTAGGTGGGATGCGTTGTGTACCTGCCAAAAGCCAGCTTTAAGTTATAGGAAGCACCGGTAGGGATCGAGGAATACAAAAAGCAAAGGTCGTCACTGCCTTTGACTCCTTGGATAGTTTTGATTCATGAAAAATATCAGAAATCGCCTCTCAGAAAAACCTCTCACCATGAGATGTGTGGCTGGGGAACCTGTAAAAAACAGTACAAGGCTTATTAATCCTTGACTCTGTCGTTGCTTAGACATGGACAACACCGAGTTTCTAAATATCACACGTGCAGCAGGGACAAGAAACTTTTTGGGTGAAAGGAAAGGAAAAGGCAGTAAAATTTGTCGAGCCTGCCCTAGGTGCTTCACGCGTGATAATTCATTTAATCCCGGGAGGCAGCTGCTATTATCCCAGTAGTTCTAAAGGGAGAAGTTGAGTCTGAGAGATTAAGGAATTGGCCCCATTTTGCCTGGAGAGTCCCGATACAGCTAGGA
This sequence comes from Herpailurus yagouaroundi, assembly GCF_014898765.1. NCBI lineage: Eukaryota > Metazoa > Chordata > Mammalia > Carnivora > Felidae > Herpailurus > Herpailurus yagouaroundi. The sequence goes on along the minus strand of NW_024412423.1, from coordinate 13,174,937 downwards.
ATGGACTTCCTACCTCGTCTGATTCAGTCCCACCCTAATCTCTCTGCCGTGTCATTGTGGAAAGTCCAAAGTGAAATTGAGGGGCGGAGGCATACCTAGTTCTTCTTGCCTTGGCTCACATACGGAAGGATGATTCTCACACACTCGGACTCTGTGGTCCCGTCCCTGAATCCAAGTCCGGCTTCTTAAGCACCTATCTACTGCTCAGTGGCCTGAGCCACTACGGTTAGCCACTATGCCAGTAGTCATCCTTTTAACACCTGACCATCAATACAGAAATCCTTGGACACAGGAATCGGAACAAGGTCGAGCCCTTGCCCTCAAGAGGCCACCCGTCTAGGGGGAAATACTGACCGGTAATAAGTATGGTAAGGAGCTGCCACAATGGAGGTATATTTGTAGTTGCCCTGGGGAAAAAAATTAAAAACCAAAATGGAGGAAGGAGTTGGTAGAGAAAGTGTGATTGGGATACAGTATCTGCAACCAAGAGCACGGAGTGTGACAAGGGCAATGCGCTGTCCACCAAGCCCCAGGCTCTGTCTCAGGTCCGCCTCCGTCTTTTGTGGGCAAGATTCCTAAAAACTGAAGGGAGTTCAACAGTGCCTAGCGCCTTAATTTTTGCCTTACAAAACCCACTGGCCAACTGACGGATCCAGAGTTTTTTATATTCGGTTATTGAAGACTCGGTTTGGTCCTCAATTAGGAACCAGATGTGTATGTGGAGGTGGCAGGCGTAGAAGGTAGGCCAGAGTGGGGCTGTGGAATAAAACTCTGTTATTCGTGATTGTCGCAGTTTCTTCAAGCATCTTGAATGGGCATAAGCTGACAGTGCTACCTCTCCTCGTGCATATGTCTAGCATGCCGGACAATTGAAGGTGATATGCCCCGATTCGAGAGTCCCCCCGAAAACAAACCACCAGAGTCCAGAGTCAAAGCCAAGTGGCAAGGGTCGTTTATTGCAGGTTCGAACCTGGTCCTCCGCGCACTCGTTGCCGGTGACACTAAGAGGCCCCGAGCAAGGATCTTACAGCTTCTTTTTTTTTTTTTTTCTTTCATTTTTTTTTTTCAACGTTTATTTATTTTTGGGACAGAGAGAGACAGAGCATGAACGGGGGAGGGGCAGAGAGAGAGGGAGACACAGAATCGGAAACAGGCTCCAGGCTCCGAGCCATCAGCCCAGAGCCCGACGCGCGGGGCTCGAACTCACGGACCGCGCGAGATCGTGACCTGGCTGAAGTCGGACGCTTAACCGACTGCGCCACCCAGGCGCCCCCTCTTACAGCTTCTTTTATAGACAGGCACAAACAAGTTAGGGATTTTTTTGAGGTTACCGAGTTGTTATTGGTTGACATTTAAATTTGAACACTCAGCAGAACTCGATTGGTTCCCGCCTTTATTTCAAACCATTCAGCAGAACTTGATTGGTTCCCGCCTTTATGTCAGGCTACAACCGGGCAGGCCCTGGCTGGATTCGGGAACAGCGGGGGGAGGGGAAAGATCTTTTCTTTGCAGTTGTGAGTATACCTGGTAATGTTTCTTTTAGCCTCTCAAAGGTTGATTCTTTCATCCGTCCCATGAAACAGAAATTCGCCTTCCAGTTTTGGACTATTTCATGCATAACGTCATATATTATATCGTCTGTATTACAGAATTTTTCTACCGATTTAATCCGGTCCTCCAAAACAATTACCTTTAACGTGACAAAATGTGATCAACATGTTGGCTATACTCGAGAAAGCAGTTTTTAAACTCCTGGTACTGCCTTGCCTTTTCTTTGGGTTTTTTGGATCTGGTGTTCCCCATCAGTTACCATAGGTATGCTGAAGGAGAGCCTGTCAAATATGGAATGTCGCTAGAGAGGGCCAGGCTGAAAGAGCTACGGGAGATACTCCAGTGGGTGATGTTGCAGAATCAGCATGAGGAAAACAACAAGAAGAAGAAAGCTGGAGAGATTCACAGGCTGCAATTGGCTCCATGAATTCCCTTTAACTGAATTCCTAACATGCTGTGTAAAGAATGGGGACATTTACGGGGGAAAGGTAGCACACCCCTTTTTTGTCCCAGTGATGGGGTGTTAAAAGCATACTACATTTACAGGTCCCCTGGCTATCAAATTTATTTTCTTACCACAAAGCTTCCCCAGCATTGTTTGTTATCCAGGAAATTCCACAGCTTTAGAGGACCCAGACTTCAAAGTCAAGGAAGTGGATTGGGGGCATGGGAGTCTTGGGGCACAGGAGGGAAACTATCCATCAGCATTAGAAAACTTCTAGATTTTTTTTTTTTTTTTGGTCTTTGTTTACTATAGGATGCAAATCAGAAGAGGATATCCACAGATAATTTTGAAAGCCCACGTATTCATTTTTGAAGACTAATATAGACACTAGCTTATCCTTTCCTGAAAAGTTGAGTCTACCAGACAAAACACTGTTTTATCAGTTGTTGATGGAAGGAGGCTTCCTTTACTAAACATTGTGCAGCCCCCCGCAGTGTGACCCTCAGGTCATGGGATAACACTAGCGTGCTCAGCCTCGAAGGGGCCTTTTTTTTTTTTTTTTAAGTGGCACCTGCTGTGAGGCTCTCGGCATAAATATTGAGCGCCTGCAGCAAATCACAGATGTTTTAGGCACTAGAAAAACCGACAGGAAGTAATCACTAAAAGAAAGCCAGAAACAGTATGGAGTAGGTAGGAGCAGGAGGAGAAAAGAAAAAGGCTATTTTTACCTCTGGGAGGATGTTTGGGGAATGGATTTAAAATGCAGAATATGAGTAGCCTTGCTGAGTGGTTCAATGTGACCCAGACTCCCTCTCGACCCAGCTGAGGACAGGGTTTCTGAAGAAGACAGGACATCCCATGACATAAGCTGAGTGGCAAAACATTCTTGAAAATCCCTTTACATTGTTCTTGATGGGGTGGAGTCCTTAACTTTTAGTTGTTACTGTTCTTTTGAGGCAGCCAAGTTTTTCATAGAACAAATACCCTATGTTCTTGGGGGGTTTTTTTTGTTTTTTTTTTTTTTTTGTTTGTTTTTCCAAATGTGAAAATAAATGCCATCATTTTGGTGCAAATCTTTCTTACTAGCCAGGGACCCCTTCCCTTTACACACCCCAGGGCAGTCCCTACCACCTCTCGTAGATGCTTTCTCCTGTTCACAAGGTTCACATTGGATATCGACCCTCTAAAAAAGAACGTCACGCATGAGTTTATCTTGTTTTCACACCAGCTTATTTTTGGTGTATCTCAAAGCCATATCATAACATTATTTTATAGAGTTCCAAGTAAGTAGTAACAAAGAAAATATTTGTCTACTCCCCATTTCCTCAACAATTTCTGGACCTCATTTCAAAGCGATGTGTGTTACCGGAATATTAATGTGTTTTTCTTTCTTCCAGAGAAACCAAAGCATATTGTTTGTTTTCACAGGAGTATTTATACTTCACGCGCTTACATTTTAAGACACATTTGCTCTATCCTGAGATTACCTCTCTAATAACTAATTTTCAGCGTATAATCACATTAACAATCTACCCCTAACCAATCCTTCTGAGTCCTATTTTTTTTTTAATTTTTATTTTAATATATGACGTTCCCTTTGGAGAAAGGCAAGAGCAAAATATCATATTGGATATTTTGCCAAGTCTGTCAAATGAGTAGCATTTCCACTTTCCCAGCTCCGTCTCATTAAAATTGTATTCTAATTCTGTCTTAACTTGGTCTCTGTGCTTCATAAGTCATTGCCTCCTCATTACGTGTAGTGTGGGAGATGAAATTTATTCAAACCCGATAGCTGAGATAAAGAATTGAAAGGCAGGCAGCTGGGAGAAATGAAATTAGCCTATTTTAGGGCTTTTCCGGCTGGATTTTTGCACCGCCACCCGTTAAGCCATGTGTCAGTTTGCATTTGTGACACCATGTACGTTTGGTTTATAGATTTTCGTTAATATGATATTCTTAAAACAAGAACGCAGAGATTCGCATTGCCCCCACCACCACCTTTTTTTTTTTTTTTTGTCTTAGCCTTGAAATGCCACCGAGTGTCTGAGTTGATAAAGGGGTAAACATGATTTTCTATAGTTTTCTATAATTATAGAATCATTAAAATTGCCCAACAAAGATTAATCGTTTCATTGTGTTACAATTCGTATTGGTGTCTCTTACAGAAAAGAACACTGGTGACAAAGAGTAAATGTTATACCCTCAGAATGGTTAGAGGGGAAATGGATTTGGAATGTAATGTGACTTACAGGCAATTTCACATACAATCCAGGAGGGAGCCACGCTTTCTAACGCAACCACTCCATCTTGAGCTTTAAATGTCAGAAGAATACGCTGTCGAATTCCTAATTTTGAATATAGAGGAGTTTTTGGAGGAAATTGACTAAAAGCACTGTAGTTTTCCATTATAAAATTGAGTTGTTAAGGAATTATATGGTCTAATTACTAAACTTGCTATTTTTTTTTTACTATTTTGATTATGAACAGATATTGTCATTAGCTAGCTAATTAAATTGACTGCAATAACAAGCAGTAATTTAGAAATATGTTCCAAATTAGTTTCTATATGAAAGCAAAGTCTTTGTTGATCTGTGTATGTGATTAATGTCAAGTGTCGTGAATTAGCTGAGGGAATTCTGTGTAGAAATATACGAGTTTCTATAAAAGAAAGAAGAGAGTCATTTACAACCTGCACTTCTGAAAGTAGAAGATGAAGCTTGATATGTGTCTAAATATAAGTCCTGGTAATTTTTTTTTTCTGGTCACTCAAAGAAAATATGGAAAGAACACATTTCCTAGAGCTGTGATGGTTAGTTTACATTAGGTTTCTCAGTCTCTAGGTACAGGGCAGGGTATATACCCAGCCTAGAAACTTCTCAGCTAATATATGTAAATTTAAATTTAAATAGAGCCGGCCCAAGTATTATGTAAGATATGTGGACACATCTGTCAAATCCACCGTAGTACAAAATCACGAACTATTTTATGTGGCTAATAAATTGTGCAGATGAGCAGTGGACCGTAGTCATAAACAAACTTGCCTTTGGTGTCGGTGTTTCCTAGGGGCAGGTACTGGATTGCAAAGGTGACCCTCTTGAGAGCATTTAGCATGGTGGATTTTTATTTGCTTTTTCTTTCTTTCTCTCACACATAGCTAGGCCCTGGCATGGCTTAAGAGATTCTGCCCGAAGGATTATGGAACAGATGAACTATGCTATAGTCATACATACGTGTAAGTAAGTTGCAAACCCCCAAACCGATGTGGACCTAAACAATTTACTCTCACAGGATTTATTCTTGAAGGTGTATGTACAAGTTTCAAGATAAACAGCAATCTGATACTGTAACTAATAAACCCAGACTCACGGTTTCCGCACCTTCTCTACTCCAGGCCCTTGGAATAAGCACCTGTCACAATCCTATGACTTGTATGGCCTCTCCCCAGCAAATGAAACTTAGAATAAGCCTGGGGAGTATGCTTTGTTATTCAGATCGATCATTTTTAACACCAAGCCTGGGTCTACATAATCCTCGAATTTGTAACTTAAGCCTCAGAAATCTACACCCTAAAGGGCTCTGTCGAGAAACCTACCAAGAAAACACACATGTTTCTGCACAAGACTTTGACCTAGGTCCTCAGTAACAAATCAGTTTCCCCCCTTTTCCAGGCTGTAAGAACCTGGTCGCCAATTATACTTAAATTATTTTACCTGGCCCCTTGATTCTTTTATCTACTGGATGTCTTCATAGAAATAACAGCTGCCGTAGCCGCATTTTTTTCGAAGCCACAAGGAAAGAATCTGTTTTCCCCCACCCCCTCCCGCCCTGTTAGCCTGTTCCTTCACACCACAGAGGGACAAAAAATACCTACAGGGAAAATGAATAGGAGAGCAAAGGGCCATCATGGATCTATTGTCCGTCTAAGGCCCTGCCGTGGCCACCAGGCTTTGGGGTTGCGCTCTGCCCTTAGGACTGCTGCTTACCTCTGTTCTTCATGGCCGGTGGTGGTATTTCCGTTTAGCACCAGTGACTACTACGGTCAGTGTCAAGGAATTTGGCTGATTTCTCGGATGTGGGGATTATCGCCTTCTCCCTGGGTATTCTGAGTTCTTAATATTTCTCGAGAGCCGCGTGCCTTGTGGAGAATTCCAGCCCCACGAAGGCATTTGTGATGCCAGATCTCAGAGAGGGGATCTTTGAAAAAGTGGGAGGCCTCACTGGAGTGTGTGCGCATGAGTCTCATGAGTAGGCACACCCACACCCGCCCCCATTAGCTTTAGTGCACCACGCGGACAACAGTATCCGTTTGCTTCTCGTCACTCCCCAAACCGAAACCTGTTTGTCCCGCAAAACATTGTTTGCCCATTTTTTTTTACCTTTGTATTTGACTTTCTTGAGATGTGACTGTATCGTTCTTTGACTAATTCCAGTAGTTGAATCAGTACTTGTGATCATGAAAAGTGCCCCTAATTACGAAGATTTTCTTTGAGAGTTCTCATTCAGCATCAGCGCTCCTGGCCTCTGCGGTGAGATGTGTCTTAAGAAGGTAACCAGTTCCTAGGGCGCCTGGGCGACTCAGTCAGTTGAGCATCTGACTTTGGCTCAGGTCATGATCTCTCTCTTTCTGTGAGTTTGAGCCCTGCCTCGGGCTCTGTGATGACAGCTCGGAGCCTGGAGCCTGCTTCACATTCTGTGTCTTCCTCTCTCTCTGCCTCTTCCCCACTCATGCTCTGTTTCTCTGTCAAAAATAAATAAGCATTAAAAAAAAAAAAAAAAAAAAGGAACCAGTTCCTAATCCACAAATGAAAGTAACCGTTTCCTTTTTTTATTTTTAACATTTATTCATTTTTGAGAGACAGAGCGTGAGTGGGGGAGGGACAGAGAGAGAGGGAGACAAAGAATCTGAAGCACACTCCGTGCTCTGAGCTGTCAGCACAGAGCCCAATGTGGGACTCGAACACATGAACTGTGACATCACGACCTGAGCCAAAGTCGGATGCTTAACAGACTGAGCCACCCAGGCACCCCGCAAGTAACTGTTTCCTAATCAACAAAGGAATGCCCACTTCTAAAGCAATGTCTTCTCTCATTTTCTAGAGTTTTACACCCAGTATACTCCCATATTTTTGCCTCTCAATCTGTTGTTCCCATGTCTCCTTTCTGGAATGACGTTCACTTCCCAGATATTAGTGTACTTAGTCATCAGAGATGAGCAGTCAAACTTAGGGACGTGAAGTGGCTGGCTCTAAAAACAATCACACCGAAGATCAGCTTTTGGCAAAAAGAGAACAAAAATCACGTAAGACATATTCCCAAATTTGTTACAGGACGAGTTACAAAAAGAGGAGAAATCATGGCTCTGTATATAAATATAAAAGGAACACACGTCGAAGACTCTAAAGGGCAGACACATAGACCGGGAATATTGAAATGGATTGGCAAATAGATACAAAACTGGCTTCTCCCACAGTGGAGTAGCCAAGTTAAAACTTGCAGTTGCAAATTGATTTGCATGTCGGTAGCTAAGAACTATTTGCATGACTATCCATTTTCTGCAAGTTACTTTCTACTTTACGGAGTTGTAAAAAACTGTAATCTCTAAAGACTCCATGGAAAGGGTATGCAGTCATTTATTTTGGTTATTCTAAAGTTTTGCCTTTTTTTTTTTTTTTTTTTTTTTTACAGATCAGTTGAATGTCCTTGACCCAACAAATGAATGAATACCCTTGATTACACTTCTGCTGTACGTAGGATTAATTATTCATTCATTCAACAAATATTATTTCTTACATACCCGACCTATCTTCCTGAGTATGTTCTGGGTGCTGAGAATGACGCAGTTAAAACAGAAACACCTTTATCTTACGTTCTAATGGGGACAGATAGAAAATTAGGAAGTACACAAGCAAATTATGAGCATATGTGTCAGATGATGTGTAGGGCGGTGGAGGGAAATAAAGCAAAACGGAGTAGAGGGAGTGGGACTGAGGTAGTTTTTAAAGATGATGTTTAGGAAAGGTTTCACTACTATGGAGTTATTCCAGCACAGACCTGAAGGAAATACAAGTCAAAGGTTTTTTTTGTTTTAAGTTTCTTTCTTTATTTTTTGAGAGAAAGAGGGAAGAGAGAGAGAGACAGAGACAGAGAGGGGCAGTGAGAAAGGGGGACAGAGGATCCAAAGCAGACCCTGTGCTGATGGCAGAGAGCTCACTGGCTCTAGCTCACGAACAGTGAGATCATGACCTGAGCTGAAGTCGGACGCTTAACTGGCTAAGCACCCCCCCCCCCCCGTGCCCCAAGGTCAAAGTTATACAAATCACTGGGTGAAACTAGCAAATGCCCAACTCTGAGATGACACCAGGCTTAGTGTCTGTAGGGTCAGCAGGGAGGTCACTGTGATGGAACAGAGTGAGCGTGGGGCCAGAAGAAAGAATAGTGCAAGAGAAGTAGCAGAATGGATGAGGGAGGGCTTTATAGACTGTGGTACAGAGTGTGTACCTCTAAGGGTGACAGAAAGCAAGGGGAAGGAGCGGGGTAGAGTACCAAAATACGCTAGCCCAGAATCTGCTTCTTTGGCATATGGATTATTTTGAGCTGAAGTCCATTGAGAACCAGCAGTTACAGGGAAAGCTCTAAAAGCAGAGCACAAGTTTTCCCAAGGAAATTTACATCGTTAAAGAAAATTTCCATTTATAATGATAATTCTCTCTCTTACCCTGAAGAGGAGGACTCTTCATAGCTCTTATCAATAGACTTCAATTTGCATAAGAAACCTTACAAAACTTGTTTACCATACTTTTCCTGGTCCCCTTCCCTGTAACTTGCACCCCCCAGCCCAGAATCCCCTAATCGCTTTTCCTTAAGTTAGCCTAAAATGATAGGTAAGCCCTTTGGGGTACTCATCACTGAGCATGCCCACGTGTTATAAACTTGTCTTTTTTTTTTTCTTTCTTTCTCTTGTTGATCTATCGTTAGGCAATCTGACTTAAAGGGTTCCCCCTCCCCCCCCCGCCCCCCACCCCACCCCGGCAGGAGAATCTCAGATGGGTCGGGGGAGACATTTTTCCCTTACAAAGCTTTTGAGCTTGGGAGTGTAATGATACAGTATACATTTTGTTTTGTCTCCCGTGGGAGATGGGATCAGGATTTACTGAAGATCAGCCGGGAGAGTTCTTTGGAGTTTATTATGGTGGTTTGAAGCAAGAGTGGTAGCTGTGGAACCAAGGAGTGAAACCAGCAGGGAATGTCTGCTGACCCCAGCAAGAAGAGGAAATCGCTTTGCAAGACACGCACGCAGTTCATTTTTTTGCCCTTCAGAAACTTTTCCTAATTCAGACACAAACTTGTCAAAACACACAAGTATTCCGGGAAGATGATTTGTGGCAGCTCCTGCAAAGCATGTTGAAAGACATCCGTTGTTCGCCACCTTTCCTTACCGAGCCTGTGATGGGTGCTCGCTTGTTTGCACCCAAGAGAAACTTACGGTGACTGAGTTAAGCAGAAAAAGAGAAAATTGAAAGCATATCATTCGTTTATAGACTCTACGGAAGAGTTGGAACCAGTTTTTTGAAGCCAACAGGGGGAAAAAAACGTTGCCTTCATTTTGTGTATGGGGAGATAAACACGAGAAGATAGTGTTTTTAAATGTAAAACAGGGACCCTGAAGAAAAAAATTACCCAATGAGTGGAAGACATAAAAATATGAAGTAGGCTTACACAGCTCTGTATCAAATGAGAATTTGCTTATACCAGGAGTCATCAGTTTTGTTGGTTTTTTTTCTTTTTAACATTTATTTATTTTTGAGACAGAGAGAGACAGAGCATGTACGGGGGAGGGTCAGAGAGAGGGAGACACAGAATCGGAAGCAGGCTCCAGGCTCCGAGCCATCAGCCCAGAGCCCGACGCGGGGCTCGAACTCACGGACGGCGAGATCGTGACCTGAGCCGAAGTCGGACGCTCAACCGACTGAGCCACCCAGGCGCCCCCAGGAGTCATCAGTTTTTATCGAGTAACTGTGCAGTTATGGAAAATGTAGGCTCTGTCGCTCTGGTTTAAATGGTTTCAAATGGGGGCACGTGGGCAGCTCAGTCAGTGAAGCATCCAACTCTTGGTTTCAGCTCAAGTCACGATCTCACGGTTGCTGAGTTCGAGCCCCACATCGGGCTCTGTGTTCACAGCCTGGAGCCTGCTTCGGACCCTCTGTCTACCTCTTTCTGCTTCTCTCTCTCTCTGAAAAATAAATACATATTAAAAATATTTTTTAAAAAAAATAAAATAAATGGTTTCAAATGGAGAACTTCTCCTTGTAGCAATGACCATAAAATCCCCAACCAGGGGAATCTACTTGGATCATTTTGGCCATTCATCTGATTCCTCTGGGAAATTTTTGTTAATTTTTTTTTTTTAACACAAATTTCCAGACCACAACGCAAAATGTTCTAAATTACCACACTTGAGCTTGGAAACCTGTGCTATCTTTACAAATTTCCAGGGATTGTAATGATCAGCCAGTATGAGGACCCATGAGTTAAGCCTCAGTCTGCACCTAATTCTTTTTTTTTTTTTTCTTTTAATCCACATGCTCAAAGAGAGTATCTGAAAATAAAGTTGTGTTTGTTTATTGGGAGTTCCTCATTTTATTGAGTCACAGAATGTTGGTGTTCAAAGATTATCTGGTCAGAAGCAAAACCGACTGATGAGACAAACCCAGCCCCAAAAGTGCCCAGAATCAACAAAAAGCTCAGTTCTCCCACACTTTTCTCACCCCACTGCCTGTTTTCCCATGTGGACATTGCCTGAAAAGTATGCTTAAACACTTTTTTTTTTTCATATATAATGTGGTTTCCTTACTATGCGGATGTGTAATTTTAATTATCTGGTTTCTATCTATTTTCAGAAACTTAAGCCGCATTTAACAAACAGATACAACATGAAACAGTAAAAAAAAAAGAAGAAGAATGAGAGAGAGAGACCAGAGAGCAAGATCAAGGAAAGAACAAGGTAAATATGCCAGCGAGAATTCATCACCTTTGCAGTGATACAGTTTAGATTGGTTTCCGAGCTCCATGACACTCAGGGCAAAAAACCAAAACCATACTCTAAGTTCCACTGAAGGTAAGTGGCCTGATTTCTTTCTCATTATTTATTTTCCTTCTTGTATGAAGCCGTGAATTGCTTGGTCAATAATTAATGGCTGTGAGTCGTAACACTGGAGCTGACACCACATTAAACTTTCATGCCATTATGCTAAGGGACTACAAATTTCAGAAGGAAACTTGGAAGGTGGCTAGGACTATGTAGAAAACAGAGTGAGCCGTGGATATGGGTCTGTGTGGGATTTCACATTGGGAAGGCATTTTATCAAATTTAAACACCATTGGGGCGCCTGGGTGGCTCAGTCGGTTAAGCGTCCGACTGCAGCTCAGGTCACGATCTTGCGATCTCGAGGTCCGTGAGTTCGAGCCCCGCGTTGGGCTCTGGGCTGATGGCTCAGAGCCTGGAGCCTGCTTCCGATTCTGTGTCTCCCTCTCTCTCTGCTCCTCCCCCCTTCATGCTCTGTCTCTCTCTCTGTGTCTCAAAAATAAATAAAACGTTAAAAAAAAATTTAAACACCATTTATTAAAGCTTTCCTGAAAGAAATTTGTGTGTATCCTTGTTTCGGTTTTCAGATCTAACATCCAAGCCTAACTCAACACAGTTTATCCGACTTACTACTTTTCAGGCTTCTTCTGGCTTTTTGCACACGACACGACTCAGAATTCTTCAGGTCCCTTAGCTTTGTTGGGCTTCATCTTTCCCATTTTTTAGGTGTTTTACCCCAAAACCATGGTGGGAAATAAAAAGAAAACAATTGGGCCCTGTGCTCATAAAGAGTACTGAGCTGCCCGCTTCCCTGGTTTGTTGTGGTTGCCGCTGTTGTTGTGACTGTCCTGTCTTTTGTGTACCTTGAATGGTCCTTACTTTTTAAAATGTTTATCCAGTGTTTCACATACTTCCCATGACTCCCTGCTGATACAGCTTCAGTGCAATTCAAGTATTTATATGAACACTGCTGAATTCAACTTGCATTATTTAGGCACACAAAGGAAAATTCCTGGCATTTCCAAGTCACAGTTGTTTAATCAGATGACGTCGTGTCACTGGGTTTAAGAATAGCTTTACACCCAGCAAAAAAAAAAAAAAAAAAGAAAAGAAAAAAGTGAAATTGTCATTTTCTCTTCCCATCCTATGGTGTTCTTCGGTGAAATTAACTGAACTGCATTGTAATTCAATTTGGACTGAATTTTTTAAACTAAGCAGCCTAAAATAGTCGCGCTGGACTCTATTTGCTTATTTAATTGACTTGGGAAAAAGGACCGTATCGGGACAGGGAGAAAGCCGTCATCACCGTTCAAAGAGACCTCACTGCAGCCCTTTCTCTCCGCCCCTTGAAGGAAAGTCTTGCCCCTTGACACGTCCTCATTATGGAAATGAATGTAACATTGAATGAGTAATGTCATTCTTTTGGAATTATGACACGGAGGGGAAGAATTCTAGCACACTGGGAATTTGGGTTAGGAATTGATTTATAAAAGAAATGGCCACGTTTGTTTTTATTGTGGGTAAAGCCCTAGTTTGGGAAAAGACAAAAGGGCAAGGAATTTGGGGAGTTTATGGATGAATGTGGATCTAATGAAGAGAGTCCATTGGTTCCACAGGCCAGAGTAAGATTCCCACAGTCCTGAACAAACAGTTCTCAGCCTATAATTTCTGAGCCTTTGTTTCCCCACTTTGGGATTCTGACTACCGGCATGTTACCAAGCCAACTGGGTTCACTACAAAGATCTAGCGAAGCTCTTTTTATCACAAAGATCAAGACAACAATTGTGTGCCTACAAGAAAAGAACAACTAAAACCATCCAACAAGCATTAAAAGAACAATTCTGGAGATAGTTGCCTTTGAACTCCAATAATGGGCAACGTCCAGTCCCAAGCCTTGAAATTCAGAGTTAACAGAATTCATTACCAATCGCCTTTCCTTGTAATTATAAGCCCTTCTGGCATCAAGTATTTTCAGTGGCATTAATTTTGTCAAAAGTGATGTTTTGCAGTCATGTTGAATCCCATACAATGGCCGTATTATAAATCTGCTTTACAGACTTAGTTTTGTTTGTGATAGAGTTCATTTATGAAATAGAAGAAATCTAAATTTTGCCTTGGCTTTACCCCAGACCACAGCAAGTGGAGCATTGTTTTACAAAAGCTTGTTCTGAAATATCACTTCCTGAATATAAAAGTGTGCTGTTTGTGCAGGTACGTTCCGTTGACATGCGCGACGTCCAGCTGAGAAAATAAGAAAGGGTAACCAATCTGCCTGTTTTCCTCTTTCAGCTGTGACCTGTGAACAATTTCAGTTCCAGGTGGAAAAAAATAATAATAATCATTTCCATTTTTGTGTAAATACTTCCTTTTCTGATGGTGTGAGACTATTTTCAACTGAATCTGAGCAGGCTGCAGTAGTTCCGCATAAATATCCTGTTGGGAGAATTTTGACCACTGTCATTGTCCAAACCTTAGAAATCACTTTTGAGATGCAGTCATTCCTTACCGCGAAATCCACCACAAACTGTTTGTTCTTATGTGCTTGTGGGGAGTGCACGCTCTTTTCTTTCTGCATAAGAAAAACTAACGTACCCACTATCCCGTGGTTTCCTTTGGGGGATGGTGGAGTGAGTTTGCGTTTCACAAAAAACTAGCGATGCTACTTCTGGGCACCGCCGAGCAACTTGTGTTTGTGCATTGTTAACACCTCGCTCCTAGAAAGCTTGCCAAAACACTTCTTGCCAAAAGGCAAAAGATGGGAAGAAAGTTGACTGATAGGAAGTGGCCTGGGGCTTCGTTGTTCACTTAGATTTCGATGATTTATTATTGATGTGTATCCACGTATAAGTTTCAGTGCTCCGCCAGAAAATTTTATGCCAGAATCCATATGGAGATCCATTTGGGGATATCTTTATTAATTTCTTAAATGGGAAACTATGAATTTGGCGAGTAACTTCTCTTCAGTTGCAAATGATCAGCTTTAATGCATTGCCTACAAGATTTCAGATTATCATGAAAAGAGTATGGTGATTTTTTTCTAGGTCCACATTTGAATGCTAGTTACTTAGAAGTCACAGAAATGCATTAATTATTAGCCAACACGGGCAATTCTTAACTAAAGGTAGGTTGGTAAATTACATTCTTAGAGGGAAAAGAAATCTATAAATCAAATATGATGTTTCCATTAAAGGGTAATTTACTGTTATATTCCCATGAAGACCTTGATGACAAACTTTTTAGGACAAAAAGGGGGGGGAGTAAATACCTTACTTTATTACTGATAAAGAATTTTTCTATTCTGTATGGTATGATAAGATTCATAGAACATCCAACCCTGTATGTTTTTTTTTTACTTTTATGTTTATTTATTTTTTTTTAATTTTTTTTTTAATGTTTATTTTTGAGACAGAGAGAGACAGAGCATGAATGGGGGAGGGTCAGAGAGAGGGAGACACAGAATCTGAAACAGGCTCCAGGCTCTGAGCTGGCAGCACAGAGGTCCGATGCAGGGCTCGAACTCACGGACCGCGAGATCATGACCTGAGCCGAAGTCGGACGCTTAACCGACTGAGCCACCCAGGCGCATCCTATGTTTATTTATTTTGAGAGAAAGAGAGAGCACACATGCTCCTGTGCATGTGCAGGGAAGGGGCAGAGAGAGAGGGAGAGAGAGAGAGAATCCCAAATAGGCTTGGTGCTATCAGCATAGAGCCCAGTATGGGGGCTCTAACTCACAAACCGTGAGATCATGACCTGAGCCGAAATCAAGAGTCAGGTGCTTAACCAACCGAACCACCCAAGTGCCCCAATCCTGTATTGTGATTAAAGAGGAGAAAGAATAGGAATTGTGTCTGAAGCCAATGGTCACAGATCCCAGAAAGACTAAGGCCAGGCAAGTGGAGAAGAGGGAAGAGGAGGGAAGGAAGATTTTATATGCCAGGGCACAAGAGGGGAGACCTACTGACAAATATAATTTGTGACGTGCCTGCTTTTAGATCCACAAATAATAACATGGGATACTCTTGGCAAAGGAGTTTGGCTGTAAACTGATAGAAGTCAAAACCTATTGCTATTAGGCATATCAGGCTTTCAAAATGTAGAGGAGATGAGGTGAAAGGATTATACGAACAATGTGCAGCAGGGCACTTACCCTACTTTTAGATGTTAGTAAATTTATGACGATTTCTTGGTGGGCTTTTTGGTGCCAGTAATATTAAAAAGCAAGTGTTGAATTAATACATAAGTTGTTAGACGCAGATGCATGTGCATAGTGGAGAGAAGGAAAAACTTTTCCTCATCCCCCTTAGGGTCCCTCGCTGGGTCTGAAAACTAAACTGGCAAAGACAGATTAACAGGAGTAAAGCAGATACGTTTAGTTTAACATAAGATTCACGTGGCATAGGAACCTTTGTAATGAGGACCCGAAGAAACAGCTAAGCCTATGTGTTTTTATACTAAGTTTGATGAAGAGTGGAAAGCGCGGAAAAATGAGACAGGACAAAAGGGTCTGAACTAAGAGTAGTAAACTGGGGCATACTTACCAAGGCTTGTTCTTTCATAATTTTTTTTGTTTTTGAGAGAGAGAGAGAGCGTGCATGCACCTGCAAGTGGGGAGGGGCAGAGAGAGAGAGAGAGAGAGAGAAACCTTAAGCATGTTCCATGCCCAGCACGAGCCCGTAGCAGGACTCCTTCTCGCAACTGTGAGATCATGACCTGAGCCAAAGTGGGATGTCCAACTGACTGAACCACCCAGGCACCCTCACATTAAGGTCTGTGACCTGCTTCGGGGAAAAAGGGGGAGGTCAGAGTCTTCCCTATACTTTCTATTTCTCAAATACCTCCAGTTTAAATACAGTCAACATGCAATCTGTCATATTTCAGGGTAGAGCATTCTGAGCCCCAACACTGTGTTTGTATCACACAAAAACATATACAGGTATACCTAAAGCTTCTAATTTCTCTCTAAAGAGTTAAAAAAAAAACCAACTATAGATACAATCAAAATACATGGTGAGCTGTGGTCTTTTTGCACCACTATCGAATTTATATATGGTTGCAATATCCATGCATCTTTGATTTGCCTATGCAATCCTGAAGACATTAACATTAGACATTAACAATAAACTCTTCATGGATCAATGCTTAATTTACACATCTTTAAATAGAGTATTGGGGGCGCCTGGGTGGCACAGTCGGTTAAGCGTCCGACTTCAGCCAGGTCATGATCTCGCGGTCCGTGAGTTCGAGCCCCGCGTCAGGCCCTGGGCTGATGGCTCGGAGCCTGGAGCCTGTTTCCGATTCTGTGTCTCCCTCTCTCTGCCCCTCCCCCGTTCATGCTCTGTCTCTCTCTGTCCCAAAAATAAATAAAAAACGTTGAAAAAAAAAATTTACATAGAGTATTGGCACTCCCAGTTTGATCTTTATTTTTCCAGAATTTATCTGGAAACTCTTCCTAAGTACCTACCTAACCCCCATCTACTTTCGGAGACTTTCAAAAATTAGAAGAGGAAAGGAATGGGGCTCAGTCCTTGTTTCTCTTATACAGGGACATTTCTAACACCCAGAGTAAAAATTTTTTGAGAGTAAAAAAAAAAAAAAAATGCTTAATTTGGATCTCCACGTCCAATGTAAAACTGTGGTATGCTCCTTGCTGAACCATAAAGTTAACTTTGAGTTCTATTCAATTACAGATGAACTCTATCTTCCCTTTTTAGCTTTCGCTGATGGGCAGGGAAAGACGTGACATCGTACGTGGTTATGATGGCCATTGCCCTCTTCCGACAAGAACAGCCATAGGGGATCCTTCCTGGCCATCTCATTGCAGCTCCCAGAACCATGATCTGGGCATGCAACCAGGCAGCCATCTTCACGTGTCCAAAAGTCCTGGCGTGAGACCAACTCACAAACTCAAGCTACTCAAAAAGCAAGTAGAAAGGAGCAGAGATGGAAGATCTAAGCACGGGTCACTGTTTTTCATGTTTTTTAAATATATTGTTTCCACTCGTCACAAGACCCTGTGCAGTAAATTGTCCCCATTTTACAGACTGAAAAACTGACAAGTGGAAAGATTTAAGTCACCTTCCCACCATCACATACCTCGGGGGCAGCTGAACAGGGTTTCACAACAACCTCTGACTCCCCAGTTCCCAGACCAGTTACTTTAGCCGTGCCGTTAAGATCATTAGCTTTAAGTAGATGGTTATCTTTAAAGGGAAAAAGTCCAACGGCTCTCTGGTCAATTGCTGGAATGGCAAGAATCAAAATTGTGTCTTACTTATCTCTACCTCCCTCATGGAGATGGTGTCAGTGTCAGCAAAGGAGGTGTTCAAGAAATAATGATTAAATGGATCATGCATAAATTGGAATATTTGTTTTCAGATTCTTTTAGTTAGACATGACATTAAAACAGTACTTTTCTGTGAATGTAAGATACACATTTAAAATTTTGATTATGCTAGAGCTGGGGTAATGATGTAACACAGAAATCATTAGCTGTTATATTCACTCACTGTCCCCTAAATTTGTTACTTTATTAAGAGATAAACAAGGGGCGCCTGGCTGGCTCAGTCAGTAGAACGTGTGACTCTTGATCTCTGGGTTGTGAGTTCAAGCTCCACGCTGGGTGTAGAACTTACTTTAAAAAAGAGAGAGAGAGAAATAAATAAATCCATGGGTCAATTACACTCTCAAAATGGTGTTGACCTTGTTCCATCTCTGAAACTCAATCTGGAAGTAAAATTTTAAGATTACAGACAACATCGGGACAAAAACAAAACAAAACAAAAAAATCTTATCACATGTTTGATCATTTAAAGCCCAAACATCAGCCCAAGAAATCTACACATGAGACATCGAAGTCAGTGGATGCACTAATGAATGCCTCACATGTTTGCCAAAGTGAAACAACATCTAATAATAAGAAAACTGTGATACCTTCCTGTTTACAAAGCATTTTCCTAAGTTTGTCAAACTAAAGTAGTTGTTCTTCCTAGCAGCAATCTAAAGATAGGGGCACCTGGGTGGCTTAGTCTGTTAAGTGTCTGACTCTCGATCTCAGCCCAGTTCTTGATCCCAGGGTCCTGAGCCCTGCACTGGGCTCACCCCTGGGCCTGAAGGGTAATAAAAAAAAAAAAAAAAAAAACAATCAAAAGATAAATGTGGTTAATGTCAAATTGTGTAAAATATTTTTATATGAAAACAAACATCTCTTATAGATTAAAAAGGGAAAATATGCTTTTGTTTTTAAAACATGATCAAGTAGGGGCGCCTGGGTGGCGCAGTCGGTTAAGCGTCCGACTTCAACCAGGTCACGATCTCGCGGTCCGTGAGTTCGAGCCCCGCGTCGGGCTCTGGGCTGATGGCTCAGAGCCTGGAGCCTGTTTCCGATTCTGTGTCTCCCTCTCTCTGTGCCCCTCCCCCGTTCATGCTCTGTCTCTCTCTGTCCCAAAAATAAATAAACGTTGAAAAAAAAAATTAAAAAAAAAAAAAAAACATGATCAAGGAGACCTCAATAAAGTTGTTCTCTACTAGGTCCTTAGGGATTTTCCCCCATTTCCTCCCCTACTTACCATGAAAAAAAAAAACCCTGCTATATAGCATACCTTTTGTCTTCAAAAGAACCCTGTAATGTATTTGCAATCATGGCCAGTTTACAGGGGAGTAAGGAAGCCCTGAGAGCTTAACTTGTTCAGTGTAGAGGGAAAGGGTTTTAAAGAACAATCTCATTTCCTAAAAGGACTTCCTTCCTCCTCTTGTAAAGCCAGCTATTCATAGCACATTATCAACATCATATGTCAATTTACAAGTGCTCTAGGGGAAAACATGCAAGTGAATATGGATTGCTGTATATCCAAGTTTATAAAATACATATATATATATATTTTTTTTTTCATGTTTGCTAATTTTTGAGAGAGAGCGTGAGCAGGGGAAGGGCAGTGAAAGGGGGACAGAGGATCCAAAGTGAGCTCTGTGCTGACAGCAGTGAGCCTGATGCGGGGCTTGAACTCAGCAACTGCGAGATCATGACCCGAGCCGAATTTGAATGCTCAACCGACTGAGCCACCCGGGTGGCCCTAATACATACATATTTACATTCACTCTCAACCTACTTTCTATTAACTACCTCTCCTACTTACCAACATTATTTCTTCTTTCTATAAAATATGACATGTTTTCTGTGAAGTCTGATGAAAATCTCCAACAGTGGTTCTCAAGGAGTGACCTCTTGACCAGCCACATCAGCATCACCTAGAAACTGGTTAGAAACCCAAATTCTCAGACCCCATCCCAGATCTACTGAATCCAAAGCTCTAGGGGTGGGGTTCAGCAATCTGTATTTAAAAAAATTTTTTTTAAATATTTATTTATTTCTGAGACAGAGACAGACAGAGCATGAGTGGGGAGGGGCAGAGAGAGAGGGAGACACAGAATCAGAAGCAGGCTCCAGGCTCTGAGCTATCAGCACAGAGCCCAACGCAGGGCTCGAACTCACAAACCATGAGATCATGACCTGAGCCGAAGTCAGTCGCTCAACCGACTGCGCCACCCAGGCGCCCCAATACTTTTACTAGAAGTTATAAGTATGTGCAAGAAAATCCATGCACAATTTCCCAACTGGTGGACACACCCCATCCCCTCATAAAAAGGCTGCTAGATGGATGTCTAATATATACGTGTTTCCTATTTCATGGATTCCTTGGCAAATTTTTTGATTCACTGACCAACTGTGGAAGCTGGCCCCAACTGTGTTATAGCTCCCTCTTAAAATAGTTGAGATATATAACAGATCGATAAATGATAGGTAGATAGATAAATTTGATATGTATGAAAAAAGTAAAGATTCAAGTGTACCTCTGCAAATCCCTTAAGAAGCACAGAGAGGGCATTTGCTTTTTGAAATGTCTCTATTTGAAGTGTGCTCTCAGAAGTGAAAAAAAAAGGAAATTATGCTGAGATTTAAGAAAGAACAATCTGTCCATTCAGAGGCTTTGGAGCACAGAGAAGCTGGGAGAGCTACCACTACCTGGGGAGAAAACGTAACACCTAGACCTTGACCCTCAGACTGTTCCCTTGGCTCTTAGTATCTCCAAGTAGAACTATATGAAAATTGAATAAAGAAAAGCTGTGAATGGGCCGCTACAGATGACGATTGTTCCATGGACACTTCCATCTGAAGGTACATCAAGAATTGTCCATACAGGGGGCGCCTGGGTGGCTCAGTCGGTTGAGCAGCCGACTTCAGCTCAGGTCACGATCTCGCGGTCCGTGAGTTCGAGCCCCGCGTCGGGCTCTGGGCTGATGGCTCAGGGCCTGGAGCCTGCTTCCGATTCTGTGTCTCCCTCTCTCTGCCCCTCCCCCGTTCATGCTCTGTCTCTCTCTGTCCCAAAAATAAATAAATGTTAAAAAAAAAAAAATTAAAAAAAAAAAAAAAAAGAATTGTCCATACAGGCTTGGACCATGCCTGCCCATCACATGGGATTCATTTCTTCATCAGTGCCTCTGAGACAACACTGTGACTTCCATATGTCCTTTGGGGACTTTGTTACCAGCTCCCCTCTCTTCTCTCTATCTGTAAAATAAGCAGAAAAGATATAAGTAATGTTGCTTCTGAGAGAAATCACATGCTTGCCTCTCTCTCTCTCTGTCTCTCTCTCTCAATTGGTGGTTCTCTGTGTCATCTGATATTTACTGGCCTTAGAGGTCAAGACCACCTGCTATAGAGGCAACTTGAGTTCTCTGACTGATGAATTGAAATCCTCTTCCAGAACAGGTGGATATACAACCTCAAAACTCAGCACGCTCTCTAACACACGGATATTTAAAAAAAAAAAAAAATTAATGTTTATTTCTTTTTGAGAGAGAAAGGTGGGGGGGAAGGGGAGCAGAGAGAGGGAGACATAGAATCTGAGGCAGGCTCCAGGCTCTAAGCTGTTAGCGCAGAGCCCAACACGGGGCTCAAACTCAGATCATGACCTCAGCCAAAGTCGGGCGCTGAACCGACTGAGCCACCCAGGAGCCCCTACCGCATTGATATTTTAAAATGTGCCAAAGTTGGGGCGCCTGGGTGGCTCAGTCGGTTGGACGTCCGACTTCGGCTCAGGTCATGATCTCACGGTCCTTGAGTTCGAGCCCCGCGTCGGGCTCTGTGCTGACAGCTCAGAGCCTGGAGCCTGTTTCGGATTCTGTGTCTCCCTCTCTCTGACCCTCCCCTGTTCATGCTCCGTCTCTCTCTGTCTCAAAAATAAATAAACGTTAAAAAAACATTTTTAAAAATGTACCAAAGTGAACAGAACAAATGAAGAACAGCACCAAGAACTTTTTTTTTTTTTTTTTTTTTTTAGTGATTTCACAATCTCTCTGTCCAACGCTAAATCCAGAGAGAAGATTTAGGGTTGGAGGGAGGGGAGTAGGGCAGGAGGGAGTGTGGATGGTAATATTGCCAAATGGCTGGTCGTTAAAAGCTCTCTGCCTTTGGGCTTTTTTTTTTTTATCTTAGCCACATTCCCTTCAAAAGAACTGTGAGTGATTATACATTATTGCCTCAGAGATATCTTAACATTATTTAGTAGTTGGTTCTAGAGCAATGCAAGAGAAAACTGTTTCTGTTAGCACTGAGTGATAGCTCAACACTATTTAACTGGGCTTTAGGGAACAAAGCCTTCTGATTACCCAGGTGTCTCTCCCTCTCAAATCTGGCTTCCAGTGTTGGTTTCATTCCTTCTCTTGCACTGTAAGAAGCAGAAAAATACTTTGAATGTGAATCCGAGGTGTGAAAATGATATCCTCCGGATATAATTTGGTTTAAACTGAGCAATTGATCACAGATCTAGGATTCAGCTATGAAGGGGAGCAGATTTTGCCACCCCAAAATATGTTTCTTTGGCAAAAGGATTATTTTAACCTAAAGGCGATGAATACCCAGCAGATTCGAGAAAAGCTCTTCCCTGTACCCTCATCTGCCTACATTTACACCAGAGAGGGGACCTGTACCAGGGAGAGAGCTCTTAGCACACAGATAACTTCTTACCTAAGAAACTTAGCTGCCTAGCAGGGCAGCCTTTATCTTCTAAACCTTCTTATGAAACGCCTCCCTCCCCTTTGCATCCCTAGACTCTTTCCATAGCTCAAGGTATTCTATAAGCTTCTATTCTGTGATTGCCTTTTGAATCTTCATCTCTTTATGGGGCTTCCCAACGTACATCATTTTGGTTTTCTCTGGTTAATATGCCTTGTGTCAATTTGATTGTTAGACCAGCCAAAGAACCTAGAAGAGCAAAAGGAAAATTCTGCCCCTACAGTTGGTGATCACAGCGGGCTAGACACTGCTCACTATGACCTGCTGTAGCTGAGAGATCCTGGCACCTCTGACAAAAGCCAGCAGAGGGGCCGAATTCTTGAAGTGTTAGTCCCCTGGATCTCTGCCTGCCTCCTTATATATATATACATTTAGATTATCAAGAGAAAATATTTGGTGGAACTGGTCCCTTGGATATAGTGACTTTGGTCAAAATTTTTTAGGAGTGCTTTCATCTTCTATTGATCCCGTTCCAGAGATCGTCATTATTTTCTTTTGCCTGCGTCATAAAACATGGTTGGAAAGAAATGTGGACTCCATTTGCAGCTAGATATGGGTTTAAGTCTTTCTTTTTCCTGATTATCTTTGGGAGTACACTTTTTGGATTATGAGGGCTGCATCTTTTGCACTCTGATATGGGATGCCTCTTACATCCATGGTTAGGCCATAAAAAGGTTTACTGGTTTGAGATGCTATTGAGATGAACGTAGGATCCTCCTCATCAGTGGCCTGATGGTGGATTTTTTAAACTGGCTATATTTAAAAGAAACATTTTTTTTTTTTTTGAGAGCGCTCATTTTCAACAGTTGTTTTATCGGTATCTATGGAAAGACCCAAGTTGAAAAGTAGATTCCAAAGAGCATAAAGGTAGCTTTAGGTACTCCCTTAATAAAATAAAAGAACAGAAATTGGACGTAAAACAGAAACTTTAAAAGTCCCCATCTGGGGCGCCTGAGTGGCCAGTCGGTTAAGCGTCCGACTTCAGCTCAGGTCACGATCTCGCGGTCCGTGAGTTCGAGCCCCGCGTCAGGCTCTGGGCTGATGGCTCGGGGCCTGGAGCCTGTTTCCGACGCTGTGTCTCCCTCTCTCTCTGCCCCTCCCCTGTTCATGCTCTGTCTCTCTCTGTCCCAAAAATAAATAAAAAACGTTGAAAAAAAAATTAAAAAAAAAAATAAAAAAAAAATAAAAGTCCCCATCTAATGTAAATTCCCTTTCTCCACCCTCTTCTCCACCTTTTATCCCCAGCTTCTGGTCCCTGACCCTCCAGAAGATCTTACAGATCTCTAGGCCCCTCGTGTAACCACCCCTCCTCTCAAAATCCAACCCCATCATTTTAGCAAATTTCCTTAGATCTCCAAACTCCTCCGACTTCCGTACAAAATCCCTTAAACGCCCAGCTGCCTGTGTTGAGAAGGAAGAATTTCCTCTATCATTCAAAGTCTTTCTAGGTGGGCTAAAAACCAAATTGACATGTGACAGATTAACAGGAGAAAATCAAATTTAGCAATGCAATTATGGGGAATCCACACAGACATGGAAATTCCAGATACAGTGGAGAAACATGGTTCTTACATGCGCTAAGGAGAGGGGTAGGGTTCTGAGAATGCAGATAGAAGGTAGACCACTAGCAAGAAAGTGAAACATGTTTGGAAAACAAAGGTTGCCATATTACGTGGGTATATTTCTTAGTTAAAGAAGAATCTCTATTAATTACTCTCTTCCTGGTACAAGCAGGCAGTTGAGGAGGGAGGCAAAGAGCTTTTCCTGAATCTGCTGGTTTTGATTGCTTTTACCTCAAAATAATGTTCATGCCAAAAAACCATCATGGGGCAGCCTGCCCTTGGCCCCTACACCTGTTTTGACTGCCTTCTCTTTGTAAGATTTACAGGAAGCATTCTGTGTGATCTCCAGGCCTAGGATATACCAGTTAGTTATATAAACACTAAAAGCCAGGACGTGAATTTAGCAGAAATACCCCAGATGGACAGTAAAGTTTGCGTTGTATCACTTACAACTACTCCTACTTTCCAGGGCTCTGTACCAGGATCTGCGAGCTTCAGGCTTTCCTATGCAATGTCTTCGTGAACATATCCTGGACATCTACCTCAAAGAATTCATGAACCCTGGATGGCAGCAGATCTTCTAAATATGAAGGCCTTTTACCTCCAGTTACAGAAGATGCTACCAAATTCAGACAGGAATTAGGAAGATTAGTAGCCATTCGCAAATCTACTCACGGGGACCAAGTCTGGTTATTAAGGGATGTTCCTCGCATCCACGATTATACTGTAGTTATCAGACAAGCTAAATGACTCCTTTGGGAACTTCCTCCCCCAGACGAAACAAGTGGCTGTAATTTCTCCCAGGCTCTGCTACAAATGACCTGGAAATGTCTCAAATGAAGGCTGATATTCAGGGGCTGATAGAAGCAACAGCAGAAACTCCTCCAACTAAGGTGAATTGGTCTAAGGTTGAATCATACACTCGGAAAGATGAGCATCTAAAGGCCTTTGCTGAACCCTTCATACAGATTTTTTTTTCTTAAGGCAGCTACTTCAAACCCCGAAGTTCTCGAATATAGAAATCTTTTAATTTATATCTGAGTTTGAAATCTCCTTGATATAAAGAAGGAAATGAGAGAATATGTGGTTGAATGGGAAAATCGGCCTATTCATATTATTCAGGGCACAACTCAATTTTTTGCGCAAATGGGAACAATTGTCTCTATCTTGCAAATCTCTACAAAACCAGAAATGCAGCTCTGGGAACAGTTCAAAGTCCACCTATCCTTACCAAAACAGTATCTCCCTCATTCATCTCAAAAAGCTTGCTGATATTGTGAAAGATCAGGACCTTGGAAACAGAACTGGCCCTGCACTTAAAAGAAGGAAAAAGTTTAATAGTAATTACTCCAGACCTCTGATAATAGGTAAATATATCCTCAAAACTCTACTGGAGAAAAACTGGATGCTATCTCTGTGGCTTTGCGATGTAGATTTTCTACATGCCCACTCCTTATCTTCTCGAGGACTAAGAGCCATCCTTTAAAATGCAAAATGTAGGGAGAAGTTTCTCATCATGAGGAGAAAAAAAGTGAAATATTTGGAAATTGCGCTAAAGAAAACCCTTCAATGTTCTTGCTGAAAGTATTAGTAAAAAGCTTTTGCCATTTGAGGAGATGAACTTAATTTATTCCACCTGTCAAAACAAAATTTGGGTTTACCTGGGTGGCTCATTTGGCTAAGCATCCAACTCTTGACTTTGGCTCAGGTCATGATCTCATGGTTTTGTGAGATCAAGCCCTGAGTCCGCTCTGCACTGACCACACATAGCCTACTTGGGATTCTCTCTCTCTCCCTGTCTCTCTGCCCCTTGGCCCCACTCTCTCTCGCATGCGTGTGCTCTCTCTCTCTCTCTCTCTCTCTCTCAAAATAAATAACTTAACATTAAAAAAATTTTGGATCCAAATGCCCTTTTATAAACTAGTGAGTTTTTTTTTTTTTTAGATTTTTTTTTTTCAACATTTATTTATTTTTGGGACAGAGAGAGACAGAGCATGAACGGGGGAGGGGCAGAGAGAGAGGAGACACAGAATCCAAAGCAGGAGCTCGAACTTACAAACTGTGAGTTCATGACCTGAGCCAAAGTCAGATGCTAACCGATTGAGCCTCCCAGGCACCCCTAAAATTTTCAAACAAAAACTATAAGGTCTCTGTTTGTATCTGTCTGTATATTGATAAGTGATGTGCATGTTGTAGATGTGAGTTATTTTTGTGCTTCAAAACTGAATTACCGTATTGATTTGTAAAAGAGCTCCTATTGAATTGGCTTAAAAACAGACATTTATGAATTAAAGATGGCTGAAACTCTCACACATATTTAAAAACTAACCCCAATGCGTTTCAAGTTCATGTGACTTGGGAAAATATTTACTGTTAAAGCTAGTTTAGGTTTGTTGGTCCAATGAAAATAGGTATGTCTTCAGAGTTATCAGTGTTGAAAATCTGCAAGCATACAACTTTCATTTTAAGTGTTTATTAAATAAATTCATGTTATCTCTGTTCTAAAATTTGTTAGCAAGAGAAATAGCTTAGGATGATGGCTGACTTTGTCTACTGTCTTGTAACATCTTCGTGAGTAATCTAAACATAGACTGTTTAGGAACAAGTCAGTTCTATATATTTAAGCGAGGTAAGATTGTAAGTGAACGTTTTAAGATTTTGTTTTATTTTATTTTTATTTTTATTATTTCTTTGAGTAAACTCTGCATTCCACATGGGGCTTGAACTCATGACCTAGAGATCAAGAGTCGCATGCTCTACCCACTGAGCCAACCAGGTACCCCTGAACTTTTTAGCGACAATTATGTTTCAAGGAGTGCGTGCTTAAAAACGGCTTCTAAAATCTTTTTGGTAACTTTGAGGCTTTAGAATTTTGCTAGGTTAAGTGATAAAAAATTTATTGACGTTCTAGATCATTCCAAATAAGACAACACTGTGAAACATTAATTAAATGACTATAGATAGGTATTCCAATTTTGGCTTCCTATTGCAGAAGAACTAAGAATAAATTTGGGTTGGCTAGCCAACATGTCTTGTGCTCCTTTGAAAGATTGTTCTAAACAAAGACCACATGCTTCTAGAAATTATGAAGTGTATTTCAGATCAGAGACTCTAAAGATTGCTGGTATAAAATACAAATTTACGATTGCTTACTTCTTCGTTTTCACTAGAAAGGTTACTAAGGGTTAAGGATTCTAGTTAGTGTGTGAGATGGAAGCAACTAGAAATAACAAGGGAAACAACTTTATGCGAGGACAGTAGGATGTGTTTTGGATTAAGAAAAAGTATGCGATATGAAGATGCATTTTTTGTTCAGAGAAAAGAAAGTGAATTTATCCCAAAATAAAACTGCTTATTTCAAAATAGGAAAGGAGAAAATCATGGACAAACAAAAGAAGAAGTTGGGAATAGGGAGAGAAAAAAGATCTTACCCTGGGGGACCAACTTGGCTAAATTTGAATAAATCCTTAGAAAAGTTTTAAAATTTGGCTTTAAAATCAGTAACATACATATAAAAAACTCAAACTTTATTTACTTTCAGAGCACCTGGGCGGGTCAGTCTTTTGAGCGTCTGACTCTTGATTTCCGCTCAGGCCATGATCCTAAGGTGATGAGATTGAGCCCCACGTCAGACTCCTCGCTGAGTATGGATGGGGCCTGCCTAAGATTTTCCGTCTTCTCCTGCTGCCCCTCTCCCCTGCTTGCACTTTCTCTAAAAAACAGTACAAAACAAAAACAAAAACAAAAAATATATTTTTAATTAAAAAAAAATTTAGGGGCACCTGGGTAGCTCAGTCAGTTTAGCTTCTGACTTCGGCTCAGGTGGCGATCTCCTGGTTTATGAGTTCAAGCCCCACGTCGGGCTCTCTGCTGTCAGCACAGAACCTACTTGGGATTCCCTCTCTCCCTCTCTCTCTGCCCCTATCTCACTTGCGCTCTCCCTCTATGTCTCTCAAAATAAATGAACTTAAAAAAACAAAAACAAAAAAAAACCCTACATTTACTTTCATCTGCTAAAAGGACAAAATTTTCTTGAACTATCGATCTCCTGATAGGAGATTTTGAAAGGTTTTTCTTTCTCTCTCTCTTTTTTTTTTTTTTAAGTTTATTTATTTTGAGAGAGTGAGCAAGCAGGGGAGAGGCAAAGAGAGGAGTGAGAGAGAATCCCAGGTTGGCTCTGTGCTGCCAGCCTGGAGCCTGATGCAGGGCTCAAATTCCCCAAACCATGAGATGAAACCAAGAGTTGGACACCTAACCCACTGAGCCACGCAGACACCCCTGAAAGGTTTTTCTTTACCTTTTACGTAACCTGCCTACAAAACAAAAATTTAATAAATATATTTATTCAAGTAATTTCCTGTGCTTAATGTTAACTTTATTATTAGGCCTTTGATTATTTAGGAAAACTGAGTCTTCTTAGAGCTAAGGTTCTGAAAGAGCTAAATTTGGGGGCACCTGAGTGGCTCAGCTGGTTAAGCATCTGACTTCAGCTCAGGTCATGATTTCATGGTTCATGGGTCGGGGCTCTGTGCTGACAGCTCAGAGCCTGAAGCCTGCTTTGGATTCTTTGTTTCCATCTCTCTCTCTGCCCCTCCCCCACTCACACTCTGTCTCCCTCACTCTCTCTCAAAAATAAACATTTTTTTAAAAAGAGCCAAATTTTGCTCACAACTCTGTGACCTTCTGTATTTGCCTTTGAAATCTTTTATTTTGGTCAAATAGATAACTAAGTGTTGTTTCATACTGATCATATGTCCACACCTTTTGATATTTTCGACAAATCAAATTCCGACAGCTTTAAGCAACTATGGTTGACTTTATCAAGCCAAAAAAGCCTCTTAGAAAAACAGCTTGGTACTTTGTTTACAGAGCTCCCAACAGGTGAGTAAGGAAGGTCACTTCCTAGCAGGTGCAGGAAACTTTGGGTATCTTTGGGACCTCAAGAAGAGAGGAATTCACTGAAATCTATAGATATTGCAGGCAGAGTCTGATGGCACATCCTTGCTTGGCTTCTGAGGATCAAGAGGGTTTTTAGGAGTCCAGCCTGAAGCTCCTTATGAAAAGTCCCAACAAAGCAGATTTAAAAGAGTCTATATGGTTGATCGTTATTCTTGCTAAATTTATATAAAATAACCAGGCCAAATATAATAAGATTAGACTTATTTTGCAAACAAATTATTTCTACTATAATTATTATTGGTAGAAATGGGTTGATAATAGAAAAAATTATATTTCAGTAGAACTATGCTATATATTGATAGATATCAGATTCTAGTTCTGTTAATTACCTTTGAGGTTTTGTTATTTACCTGTAACTGGACTGGATCCTGAATTCTTCTAGTTTCCTCATATGTCTGGCTACAAATCTCCAGACTAACATCTCCAATTGTCTTCCACTCTCCGGACTTGGAATCACTAAGGGAAACAAACAAACAAACAAAAAAGGCTGTCCCTTTCCTCGAAGGCCTGCAAACTGTAAGTGAACGATTTGATTTAAACTTCAGAGAAATTGCCACAACTCATGTATAGACCATATTTGTGGCTGTTGCTGTATGCACGAGTCAGAAAGATCACCAGAGATATTCAAACTGCAAAGCAGGAAAATCCGTCAGAGTGCCACGGTCTGCCCTCACTCTGTCGGGAGATGCTTTGTGCCTGACATCTAGAAATCTTCTCCACTGCTTGCCCCGA
The DNA here is from genome assembly GCF_014898765.1 of Herpailurus yagouaroundi. Classification (NCBI taxonomy): domain Eukaryota; kingdom Metazoa; phylum Chordata; class Mammalia; order Carnivora; family Felidae; genus Herpailurus; species Herpailurus yagouaroundi. The sequence goes on along the minus strand of NW_024412423.1, from coordinate 13,145,532 downwards.
GAAATCAGAAACTGGGATGATAGTCTGCTCTAATCATTAACCATTGTTTCCCTGTTGTGTCCATAGATATGCTCTTATTAAATACCTGATTGCTTGCTTACACAAAATAGGCCTAGCTTTGGGAGTCTAGCCTGCATCCCCCACTCCCTGAAATGAGACACAGCTATTTAACTACGCTCCTCTTTTCCAAGACTGAGATTGGCCCGGTGAGACATGGAGCCCAGTGAGATATGGAGCAAGCTCCCAACTCAGCTACTAGACCGTGAAACTTCCTCTTCGAGGTTTCAAAGGTGGGCCTGAAGGGAAGCAGATTTTGCCATCCCAAAATACGTTTCTTTGGCAAAAGGATCATTTTGAGCTAAAGGCAGTCAAAGCCCAGCCGACTGAAGGAAAGCGCTTTACCTCACTCTTAGCTGCCTAAATTTTCACTGCAGAGGGGCACCTGTACGAGGAAGAGAGCTATTAGCACAGGTCAGTTTTTAACCTAAGAAACTTATCCGCGTAACAGGGCAAACTTCATGTTCCAAACCTCTCTTCCACCTTCCGGGGAATGGCTTTCCTCGTGTTTGTAGCCGCAGAGCCCTACCCCTTTCCTTATGTAAGTCTCTATTACCTGCCTGCCTTTTGAGTCTTCATTACTTTATGGGCCTTCCCTACATAGGTAACCCTATTTGCTTTCCTCTGGTTAATCTGCCTTATGCCAATTTGATTGTTAGCCCAGTCAAAGAATCTAGAAAGGTCGAAGAGGAAGTTTTCTGCTCCTACAGCAGATTTTTTCCTCTTTCCAGACTTTACATATCAAGATGGGTAAAAGACAGTTTTTTTTTTTTTTAATTTTTTTTTTCAACGTTTATTTATTTTGGGGACAGAGAGAGACAGAGCATGAACAGGGGAGGGGCAGAGAGAGAGGGAGACACAGAATCTGAAACAGGCTCCAGGCTCCGAGCCATCAGCCCAGAGCCCGACACGGGGCTCGAACTCACGCACCGCGAGATCGTGACCTGGCTGAAGTCGGACGCCCAACCGACTGCGCCACCCAGGCGCCCCGTAAAAGACCGTTTTAATGTCACCCTGCTGGTTTTGACGTAGCTTTGCCTTGTGAGCAGATATAAAGTTGTATTTCTTGGCAGAAAATGACCCCAAAGAGAAAAATAACCGCTGTGAGAGTTAGGGCAAAGAGGGAGACGTGACAGGGTCAAAGAAGGAAACAAAAGCTTTATGAGGAAATCATACACTTCATGTGTGTCATCAACAGAGACCCATGTCTCTGACCCACTATTCACAGTAGCTGAACATGAAGATAACCCATGTTGTCTTCCATCCACCCGCCCATCAACGGATGAATGGGTAAACACAATGCAGTACATACAAATAATGAAATATTATTCAGCCTTAAAAAGGAAGGAGATTCTCATGCTACAAACAAGGGTGAGCCTTGAAGATGTTACGGTGATGCTAAGCAAACTAAGCCAGTCACAAAAGGACCAGTATTGTCCGATTCCACTTCTACGTCAAGGTCATAGAGACCAAATAGAATAGTGGTCACCACAGGTTGGAGGTAGGGAGAAATGGGGGAGGTTTTTTTTTTGTTTAATTTTTTTTTTAACGTTTATTTATTTTTGAGACAGGGAGAGACGGAGCATGAACAGGGAAGGGTCAGAGAGAGGGAGACACAGAATATGAAGCAGGCTCCAGGCTCTGAGCTGTCAGCACAGAGCCCGACGTGGGGCTAGATCTCACGGACTGCAAGATCATGACCTGAGCCGAAGTCGGCCGCCTAACCGACTGAGCCACCCAGGCGCCCCGGGGGAGGTATTTTTTTAATGGGTACAGAGTTTTAGTATGGGATACATACATACATACAGTAATTAAAGGGGTAAATTTTATGTTATGTACATTTTACCACAATTTTCCAAAATGAAAAAAAAAAAAAATCTTGAGATTCACAAAGGTCCATAGGATGGGTTCCAGGTACGTGCGAAAGGGGTACGACAATGTTATTGCTCTTAAATGGAAAAAAAAAAAAATCAATGTGGATAATCTAACAGGCATAAACAAAATGCTTCAAGAAAATTATATTTAATCTCACTTCTAACAGTCATCAGGTAATAAAGAATGTTAACTAAAAGAATCTCTAAAAGCACTCATTAAATATATCAAAAATTTAGGAAAAAAGCAAAACCAGAAAGAAAACAAATGCATCAGTGAGGCAGTAATTAGTAAAAATTTGTTGTGCACACATCATAAGGACCCTTTGCAAACTGGGAATATTTAAACCAAAACATGGAATGAGGCTTAGAGGTGTATTACTGTAAGGCAGGTTATACATTGAGAAGGCAGTGAATGTTTATTCTTTACACTGATGAGTTTAGACTTTTGTTTTTTTTTTTTTTTTTGTTTTTTTTTTAGGGTTTATTTATTTTTGAGACAGAGAGAGACACAGCATGAACGGGGGAGGGGCAGAGAGAGAGGGAGACACACAGAATCGGAAACAGGCTCTAGGCTCCGAACCATCAGCCCAGAGCCCCACACGGGGCTCGAACTCACGGACCACGAGATCGTGACCTGGCTGAAGTCGAACGCTCAACCGACTGAGCCACCCAGGCGCCCCTAGAGTTCTTTTTAAGTGAAAGGGAGTTGGTTAGTTGTTAACTCCTATCAGTTTTGCAGAACGATATTAAGTTTCATTTACGATTTTCGGAGGCGGAAGCAAGAAGTCACCCAGGTCAAGTTAACCTCACTTGTCTTGCAAAATAACCTACCCGAAACACTGCTTGTATGACTTCACTGGATGTGTCTGCTCAGGGAACATTCCAGTGTGGTCTCTGCATTAGCTTTTAACAAATATAAGGGAACAAAGTTATTTTAAACCCACGGTAAGCGGTAGGGGTGGCGTGAACAGAGTGTATATCAACGTTGGGATGGATATTGAAGTTTCAAAAACTGATTTCTCAGGTCAGTTTCAGAGGTCTCAGGGAAGAGAGCAAAAACTGGTCGAAAAGCAAAGACAAAAAGAAGCCCGGCTGACGGCCAGCTATGCCGGGGAAGGAGGAAAGATAAGTGTGAGTGGAGTAGCAGCTAAAAATAGAGAATTTAATCTGGGATGGAAGAAATAGGGTGTGACACCTGAGGGCGATTGCTGATGTCACCTTCTGTGATGTTCTTACTTTACTCTCAGCATCAATGAAGAGCATTACTGATGGCCATGGGGAGGAACTTCGGGATTGGGAGCCAGAGACAAGTATTTTGGCTGAAGATCTTTTTTTCTTTTTAAGTTTATTTATTTATTTTGAGAGAGAGAGAGGGAGGGAGGGAGAGCATGTGCAAGCAGAGGAAGGGCAGAGAGAGAGAGAAATAGAGAGAGAGAGAGTCCCAAGCAGGCTCCACGCTGTCAGCAAGGAGCCCGACGTAGGGCTCGAACACATAACCCGTGAGATCATGACCTGAGTCAAAATCAAGAGACGGCCCTTAACCTACTGAGCCACCCAGGGGCCCCTTGGCTGAATATGTGCTCTCATCAGAGCAGGGCTGTGGACAGCAAGAGGAAGAACAGTTGTGTGGACAGGAGCTGCAGGTGGGAAGCAGCCCAGGCGGGGCAGGAGGTTCCGCAGGTTTCCAAGGGGGAGAAAGAGACCGTCCTCATCGTCGTTGGCATTGATGGAGAGCTACGGGGCAGCAGGACTCCGGGTGGGAAAAGACAGAAGGAGAGATAATTGAAAGATAAGAAGGAGCCTCTTACCTGGGAGCCAGACAGAAAAAGTGATCGTGCAGATGAAAGGAAAAGATGGGGGGGGGTGGGGTGGGGGAGGAAGGAGGCGGTTTCCATAAAAGCAAAAAGATTAAATGAGTATTTAATTATCAATTTAGCAGTGTGTGAAGTGTAATGCCTTAAATTTCTTTAAGCTCTCTACGTGTGAACAGGAAGACAAGGAGACGTGTTGAAAAGAAACTCCCAGAACCTTCTCACAGGAGGAACTGTGTCACTCAGCCCATCCACACACACCGACACACTGATGGGATTTGTTAAGAGGTTTTTTTCTTTTTTTCTTTTTCCCTCAAAGCCTTGGATGATTTGATTGAAATCTTCATTTATGACTTTGAATCTCATTTGAAGCTCCTTCGTATATGCCCCGGTGTAGAAAAGCATCATGTACTACGGAGTTTGCGATACATCACCAGGCATATACGGGGCCATGCTTTTGTGTTACTCACCCTAATAAAATAGCGTATTTGGTGTGTTTCACTCCACCAAATAAATAATGTGTTCAGCTGTTTCCTTACACCGAATAAATCAATGAAAACAAATGTCTTTCTGCAGAACAATTCTGTCTTAAACTCTTTAACATGTATCAGAAAATAGATTTCCTGTGTTCTTGAGCATGGATTGTAAACAGCACCACGTCAGTGGTCTCTGTTTATTGTTTTGGGGGAAGTTTGGGGGTGGGGACAGGGAGAGGCTTGTTTACTAGAGTAAAATCCTTTAAAAAAAAAAAAAGGATCCTTATCTTTCATTTAGGTTAATAACATACCACATATATTTGTCAATCAAATTAGAATTACTGTCAGCCCATAATGCATTTTAGTTGAGCCAATATCAGTCAGTCCTGATTTATTTGCTTAATACAAATCTAATTGAGTTTCAGCCTGCTCGTCTCCTTTCCGCTGTTAACCGACCAAGTACATCTTTAATTTCCAAGACCGATGGTGTGGTAGCAGTTGAGAGCAAGAGTGATTTGCATAAAGCCCCAGAAGGGTGCCAAAACTCTTCACGCTTTAAACAACAGCCTTTATTATTCTGTAAGTGGATGTGTTGAATTTTCATGCTTTTGTTTCCAGTTCAGCCCTGACAGAAAAGAATAAAGTAGATTTTGCCAGCACCCCTGCTGTGCCCTGGGGGAGAAATTCAATGTGCCTCATTTGTCTTAATTGGAGAACCGCCCTCAGCACCAGCTTTTTCTATGAATACATTAGCATAACAGACAGAAAATTCAAGCCCACTTTTGTGGCAGCCGCCACCCCCCCCCCCCCACCACCAGGCACACCTCCCATTTGAACACTAATAAAAACTGCACGAGGGGAGAAGTGCTTGTTTCATCTCCTGGATTTCTCATAGTTGGTGTTGTAAAATTCTCTGTACAGGAGAGATGTATCAAGCCTATTTTATCTCTGCGCTGTTATTAGAGCCGGTCGTGAAAAATGTGATAAATATCATCCATGACAGAGAGCTGAAAGCTTCTCTTTATTCTTTATAATGTGCTAATCCTATATACTTGTTCTTTGACTGGTTATGCTGCTTTTTCAGAGGGGAGAGTTGGTTTTACAGAGACAAATGGGGAGCAGCTATGAATGAACCTAGGGGGGGAAAAAAAAGAAGAAAGAAAAATTCTTACCGAGGTGAATTTATTAGCACTAAAACAAACGCAGTTATCGGAGTCAAAGCAAGATTTTAAACCCCGTGCCAATTCGTCGGAGGAACAGTAAATTCATCTGCACATTTTTCATATTGCAAAGGGGCTCTAAGTGTGGACAAACGGTGCCCTGTAAATCACTTCCCTCATCCAGTCCCTTCCAGTGTCTGATTGCACTAATGGCATTTAAAGGTAGGTGTTTCAAAAGAAATGTTTCGTTTACATGTTCCCAAGACCGGTATTAATTCTTTCATCACATCTGTTCAACCTGCTTGCCATTGCCAGCTTCTGAAAGAGACGGAAAACATGGGGGAAAGATGTAATTTCTTAATAAAACGTGCTGTACGCCTTCTCTTGGAAAGATGGCTGCCTTTCAAAAACACAGTGAATCCATATTTTGTCTTGATTTTTCTCCAGCAGGCCTAATTTACCACGTCAGTCACACGCTGCTCTCACTAGAAGCCTTCCAGGGATTTTAAATAAGGTTTTTTTGTGTTGTGGTTAAGAGCTTGTGTTGTTTTGAATTCTTTGTCCGCCCATTTAAAAATTAAATACCTTTCGGGTCAGGTCCTTGTGGGTAGGTGGAAGGCAAAGTCATTTTAAAATAATAACTTTGAGATGCACCAGCTTCACGGCCTAAGAGAGGACTAACCAGTTCTTACTGCGGCACAACTCCTCCTTCTGTCGCCAACTTCAAAGGCTCGGTGCACACAGTCCGGAGCCCGAAGGCATCACTGAGGGTTAAGGCACTCTTCCCCTCCCCCTTTCCTTCCTGCATTTTCCATTCACTCAGTCCCAATAAACATTCCAAGAGGCTAGGATGAGTTGGTGAGTGTTGGAGACTAGGAATACAATGTTTGCTTTCTTCTGTAAATGAATCTAAAAATAATCATTTGGCTGTATCTGTCCAGTGAGAGGATGTCAGCTTTTCGCTTTACTACCGGTTTCATTTACATTATAAAAATGACAAGCAGTTTATCAGATAATCCCCCCGCTGCTTTCTAAACAAACATTCCAGCCACGGAGTTCTTTCTGGAATCCTCCCTCCCCCGCCCCGAATGGCCTTGAAGTCCTGTCTGGGGTCTGGACGGGGCTGCCTCAGCCCGTCCTCCCCATCAGTAAAAGATGGTCCTGTGAACGCTCAATTCTCCCTCTATCCCCTACCAATTTGTTTCTTTAAAGAAAAAGAAAAAAATATACTCCTCTCCCAAAGATCTTCTATTTACTACTATTCCTGACAACTTTCAACAGTCTTAGGGAAAGTGAAATGGGATTGCAGGCTGCATGGAGGACTGCATTCCAGTTTTTCTTGGGACGTTGTTGCTTCAGCATATTATTACAGAATTTAATGTTTGCTACCATGAGAGGGGCATGTGGTTCCCTTTATCCAAATGAGAGAGTACTGGAAGGCATAGAAAAGACTAAGAGCTGCTCGCAGCGTTTTGTTTGTTGTTGCGGCTGTGTTATTGCTTCAGTTTCTGAGAAACACCCCACATCCTTTGCAGACATAGTAGGCAAATTGTATTTTCAAATACACTGATACGGTATTTGCATGTTGCCCTCCCCTCCCCGCCATGTTGGTTTGGCCCACCTGTCTGGAGTTGAGAGCTGTCAGCGGTATTTAAATTCTGGGAAGACGCATCATTTGGGAAGACGCGTCACTTGTTCACCTGAGCAGAGCTCAGGAGGACTGTTTCATGGGTAAGTCGTCAATTATTTTGTGTGTGTGTGTGTGCCGCCACTCTCTATGAAAATCACGTCTCCCCACAAAGAGCAAGTATTTGTAGAATGACCCCAGAAAATCAAGCGTAGGTATTTGAGGGGAAGAAGGGAGACACGTTAAGTTTGGGGAACGATGGCCAGGAAAGTGACTCTCCGCACGTCCACAAGATATAAATGTGTCCTGCAGACCTGGAGTAAACATAATCCTGCATTCTACTGCGGGCGCTGCGTGGGGTAATGGTTCAGTGGGTACCTTGATGCAGAGACGGGTCTGGATATGGCTCGTCTCTTCGAAGAAACCCTTGGGATTCTCGCCGGAAGCAAACTTTGAAGACTGAAATTTCAAAAGTTAGGTCATTTATAGGAAAAAATCCGTAATTGACTTTATTTTTAATTTTTTTTAACGTTTATTTATTTTTGAGACAGAGAGAGACAGAGAATGAACAGGGGAGGGGCAGAGAGAGAGGGAGACACAGAATCCGAAACAGGCTCCAGGCTCTGAGCAGTCAGCACAGAGCCCGAAGCGGGGCTCGAACTCACGGACCGTGAGATCATGACCTGAGCCGAAGTCGGACGCTTAACCGACGAAGCCACCCAGGCGCTCCCGTAATTGACTTTAGAAAGTATTCTTGTGACGTTGCAAATCCATTTAATGGGCACACGTTGCCTTACTTGGTCACGGCGCAACGGCCAGGCAATACCAAATTAGGAGAAAACCAATGCGTAAGAGTAGGACGTCGAGTACCGCCAGAGTTTAAGGCCAAATATTCCTGACTTAAGTCATACAGTTCGAGTAACAGTGATCCCAGATTTCACGCAATAATCCTTTCTGTTGAAGTTACAAAGAAAAAGACGCAGACGGGCTAATGTAACATCCACAGATGAACAATAAGATTTCGCTACCAAAATGTCTCACTTTAGTGAATTTGTATCAAATTAGCCAAGAGAGTCTATTTAGGGAACACCCCGGCTATTGTTTTGTCTTGCTTCAACTCCTTGGGAAGTTATTGATTGACTCTTCACAGTCTTGATAACCTCTTTGTATCTGATTCTAAAGACTTGGCCCACAGAAACTGGGAGAGTCCTTTAAATAACCTCACGTTTATTTGTCAGCTCTCTTCAGTGCTCTGCTCTCTGAAAAGAAAAGGAGCGTCAGGTAAGGAAGGATAGTTGTTAAGCTACCATATCCCCTAGGGTTTCGCCTAAAGATGCAAGACACCTGTGTGAGGTACGCAGCATTTTTCCTTCTGGAAAACCTCACTAGATCCCTCTAAGGAGGTGAAATACAGGCACTGCCGTGCTGGCCCCGATCTGGAGCCCAAACAAACTAAAGTGGGACCAAGATTCTACTCTGCACTGTTTGGTCAGATAAAGAATGGGAAGGGAAAAGGGGACACAGGCAGTCCCTGTTCCCAGGGAAAAGCAGTTTCCGAAAGGTACAACAAGAGGAGAAAGTTTGGGTGGTATTGGAGTGCTAAGAAACTCAAGCGGTGTCAGGGAAAGACATTGCAAGATGCGTCGCTGGCAGGAAGACACAAAACTCAGGAGAGCAGGGGCGCCTGGGTGGTTCAGTCAGTTGAACGTCCGACTTCGGCTCAGGTCACGGCCACACACTTGGTGGGTTCAAGCCCGCATCGGGCTCTCCGTGCTGACAGTGTGGAGCCCGCTTGGGATTCTTTCTCTTCTTCTCTCTGCTCTTCCCTCACTTACTGGAGCGTATGCACTTTCTCTCTCCCAAAATAAATAAACTTAAACATTGCTTAAATAAATTAACAAACAAACACTGGGTTTGTGTTTGCCTCCTTGAGAGGATTTACAAGCCCTTTTCCTGGTATTGCACTGCTGCTCCCACCACTTGATCATCTTTCTGATTTTCAGTATGATCTGCATTCGTTCTTAATTTTCCCACAGATGACTCACCAGCCTGAGAGCCCCGACAATGCCCGTGGTGACCGAGTTTTAGTGTCTAATGAAACCACAGTCTTGGGGTCACCTGGGTTGCTCTGTGAATTGAGTATTCGACTCTTGATTGTGGCTCAGGTCATGAGCCCAGTCTTGTAGGACCGAGCCCCGAGTGGGGCTTTACACGGAGTGGGGAGCCTGCTTAAAATCCTTTCTCTCTGTCTCCCTCTGCCCCTTTCCAGCTTATGCATTCACTCTCTCCCGTTCTCTCTCTCAAAAAAAAAAAAAAAAGAGAGAAAAGAAACAACAATCTTAATATCTTAATGTGGAAACAACATTCTAATCTAATGATTCTCTAATCCTTGGTTCCCAGGCACTGAAACCCCCGTTATTGTTGTTAGACTCCATATCGGTCCAACTATATAGTTCCCAGCAAAAACTAATTTTTTGTGATGCAATCAAGAAACGTCTAAGCAGCCTCTCAACTATGTTTGTTTGGGCACTTGAAGGCTGGTCTGCTTTTGCAATGGCTCCCTTAAAGACCAAATGGGGAAAAGCCAAGAACTCTGGGCAACACTTCAACAGTCAGCAGCTGCTCTGCACTCCCAGTCAATCCCAATTTGCCACTTGGCTGCTTACTGATGAGCTGCTTGTATGAATGTTTGATAGCACCATGGTGGATTCCCTAGTTCACTCATTGGCTTACCAAGCTTTGGGCAGATATCGGGTACCCCGGGAGCTTGGCCTCTCTGCAAAACAGCTTGTTATAAGGGAAAGAGAATTTGATTGGATGTCAACAGTCCAGTTGCAGGTTTGAACTGTCCCTAATTACATATATGGTGTTGGGCAAGTAATTTAATCTATCTAGGCCTTAGGGGTTTGTCGTTGTTAACATTTTATTATGGGATCTTTAAACATATGCAGAAGCGGAAAGAAGAATATAATAAATCCCATGTACCAATCATTTACTTTCAGCAATTATCAACTTCAGTTGATTAAACTCTGCCTTGCCTACTGGATTACTGTGAAACGAATCCCAGACTCCTGTCCTCTCCATAAATATTTCAGAGTGTCTCTCTAAAAGATTAGAACTACTTTGTTTTTAAAAGCCACGAGTACATTAGATACCAGCAATAATGATAACTCTAATATTTTCCAGTACTTAATGTTCAAATTTTCCTGAGTGTAAAATTTTTAAAGATACTAAAAAAAAAAAATTTTTTTTAAGGTTTATTCACTTTTCAGAGGCAGAGAGAGACAGAACATGAGTGGGGGAGGGGCAGAGAGAGAGGGAGACACAGAATGTGAAGCAGGCTCCAGGCTCCAAACTGTCAGCAGAGAGCCTGACATGGGGCTTGAACTCATGGACTGCAAGATCATGACCTCAACTGAAGTCGGACCCTTAACAAACTGAGCCACCCAGGCGCCCCTAAAAAAGTATTTCTGAAAAAATAAAAAAAAAATGTTTAGGGGCACCTGGGTGGCTCAGTTGGTAGAGTGGGTGACTCTTAATCTGGGGGTTGTGAGTTTGAGCCCCACCTTAGACATGGAGATTACTTTACCAAATTCAAAATTTTTTTTTAAATTTTAAAGGATCAAAATGAGGTCCCTAAATTCAATTGCTGAAATGTCTCTTCTGTCTATTTTAAACTATAGATTCTCATTTTCTCTCTGTCTCCTTCAACTTATTTAGGGAGGAAAAGTGACATCATTTGTCCTGCAGACATTCTCAGTCTAGACTTTGTTAATTGCATTCTTATAATGATATTTAATATATTGCTTTATCTTTTATATTTCCTGTAGTCAGAGCTCCAAGCTTAGTCATTTGAAGAACTAAAAGTAAGAATGCTTGGGGTGCCTGGGTGGCTCAGTGGGTTGAACGTCGGACTTCGGCTCAGGTCATGATCTCGTGGTTTGTGGGTTCGAGCCCTGTGACGGGCTCTGTGCTGCCAGCTCAGAGCCTGGAGCCTGCTTCCGATTCTGTGTCTCCCTCTCTGTCTGCCCCTCCCCCACTTGTGCTCTGTCTCTGTCTATCAAAAATAAATAAAATGTAAAAAAAATTTTTTTTTTAAAAGAAAGCTTAGTATCGTGCACTTCCCCTGGGAAGCATATGATGTCTAGTTGTTTGTCCTTTGGAGCTGTTAGCAGCCATTGATAACCATTGTCTAGATCCATTTATCAAAAGGGGTTGCAAAATGGTGATATGATATTTTTAACATACGTTCTTCATTTACTAGTTAGAGTGCTTTTATAAAGACTAACTTGGTCTTGAAAATTATGTGGTTACCCTGTAGTATTGAGATATAGGTAGGGCAGGATAAATGATTAAATCTTTCCCAAGTTTAAAAAAATAATTGTTTTTCTAGCATCTTCTAATGAAGAACAACAAAGGGGTTTTTTTGTCTGTTTGTTATTTAAGATCATTATGCATTTTTGGGTTTAAACATATTTGATGTGCTTTAACTCATTTTGGTTATTATTTTTGCATAAGCCATTGGGAACTCTTGAATTAGTCTAAAAAGGAAAGAACATACAAAACTCTGTCTGCAGAAGGCATCAGCTGTGGGAAGTAATTATGGCAGAGCTGTACTGTATAATATTAATATGTAAAAGTCAATATATAATTAGATATAATACATAAAATCAGTAACTTTCCTATATACTGGTAATGAAAAAGTAGAGTTTAAAAGTAAAATTTCAGGGGCGCCTGGGTGGCGCAGTCGGTTAAGCGTCCGACTTCAGCCAGGTCACGATCTCACGGTCTGTGAATTGCCCCGCGTCGGGCTCTGGGCTGATGGCTCAGAGCCTGGAGCCTGTTTCCGATTCTGTGTCTCCCTCTCTCTCTGCCCCTCGCCCATTCATGCTCTGTCTCTCTCTGTCCCAAAAATAAATAAATGTTGAAAAAAAAAATTTTAAAGTAAAATTTCAGCACCCCTGAAAGTGAAATACGTAGCTGTAAATCTAACAGAATATGCATAAGATCTAAATGAGGAAACCTTAAAAACTCTCAAGAACAAACTCAAAGAACTAAATAAATGAAGAGGTAGTCCATGTTCATGGATATAAAGACTCAATATTGTCAAGATAGCAGTTCTTCTAACTTGATCTACAGATTCCTTGCAACCCCAATCAAAATTCCAATACGTTATCTTATGAATCTCAACAAACCGAGTCTGAAGTTTTATAAATAAAGAAAAGACCTAGAATATTCAACACAATATTGAAGGAAAAGAACAAAGTTGCAGGAATGATAATATCTGATGTCAGGACTTACTGAAATTGCAAACTTGTGCTCTGCAAAAGACATTGTCCCAAAAATGATAGCACAAGTGACCCACTGGAAGAAAATATTTCCGAAAGGCATATCAGATGTATTAAGAACTGTTAAATATCAACAATAAGAAAACAAACAATCTGATTTTTAAAATGAGTCAAAGAAGAAGGGAGAGTAAGAGGAAAAAGAAGAAAATGCCATCATTATACCTGTCAAGAAGGCAAAGAAAAACTCATCTCTGCAGTGCTGGAAGTTGAATGGGGGCCAGGACACAAATCCATGCGATTTTCTTTAGTGCTCTTTTTTTTTTTTTTTCCCCAAGTAAAAAAGCGACTAATAAAAAAATTTCAAGTCATCAAGAGTCAACTTGTGATGATGATCCTGTTTAATCAAGCCTGAATGAATCAAAATAAGTAGAGGTTTTATAATTTTTAAAGTACCTTTCCAAAAAAGGAAAGTACCCGTAGAAAAAAATAAAGAAAAAAATCAAGTACCCTTAAGGTGTTCGGGAAAATGTACTTACATGGACCATCTCTATTTTTAGTGATTCTGGATAAATGATACGTGACTGTGACTTCTTCCTTGGTTAACTTATAAGCTATTACGTATTGTAACATGATTGAATATATGCCATTTCAAAGCAAGCCCAAAACAAATGACCCATATTTCAAGTTAAGCTTTTTACATGTTAAAAGAAGACAACAATCTGAAACCATGACTAAAACCCAGAACAGAAAGACTGATGTATCACATATTCTAAATATCATTGAGTCAAAGGCAATGAAATTTGTTCCTTACTATGATATTTGAGGATGTAGGCGAGCTTTTTCAATGTACTCCACTGTTCAGTACTATTAAGTCCGGATCCATCCAGGTGATGCATTGCATCATCAACCTGCCAGGAAGCCTTTGGAGAGCCATTTGTCCCTGGGTCCAAATCAAATATGTACCCTAACTGTTAAAAAAAAAAAAATATGTTGTTAGACTAAACGGCTGAACTATCTTTGGCAGGAATGCCAAATGGATTATGACAACAGTTGACCACTTTGGACCCTGGGGCAATATTACCAAAAAGAAAAAGGCAAAAATCGGTTCTTTCTAAGTTTCTGACCTTATGCCGACCGAAGGCATCCTCCTTTCTGTTATGAATCTCGAAGTCCAAGACTCTTGCACTCGTCTATATTGGAACTTACGTCATTTATCCTGTGTATTATTGGAAGGGGCCTACACTCAAAATTGGTATAGAACATTATTTCTGAATCGCAACAGAGTTGAGGCTTAATAGAGAACTGTTGGCTTCTGACTTACCTGGGATCACATACCAGCATCACCTCTGATTAGGGTCCCCCTCTTTCGAAGTGGGGGTAATAATGTCTATCTTTTGTCACGGATCTGTAGGTCAATGGTGAATGTTAAGTTTGTGACCTATTGTGGGCCCTCATAAAAAAGACAGCTTGGGGGGCACCTAGGTGGCTTAGTCAGTGGAGCATCCGACTTCAGCTCAGGTTATGATCTCACAGTTGGTGAGTTCAAGCCCTGCACCAGGCTCTGTGCTGACATCTTGGAGCCTGGAGCCTGCTCCAGATTCTGTGTCTCCCTCTCTCTCTGCCCCTCCTCTACTCGCACTCTATCTCTCTCTCAAAAATAATAAATAAAAACATTTAAACAAATTTTTTTAAAAGACAACTATTAAGATGATGATCTAGCAACAGGCTTTATCTAGAATTGCTAACTAAAGTCTTCAGAGGATAAATACATGGATACAGTTCTATATCAGACACGGGGAACAGTCCACTGGGATATGCATAACCTGCCTACAGGCCTTCAAAAACAAAAGCGGCAACCAAAGAGACAAAACCAGCAACACAATTGCAGATAAACACTAACAACAATAATAACAAGCCCACTGTGCCACCCATGTCAGCCCTGTCTGCCCATTTGGTCCGTCAATATTAACATTTAAGTGATGTATTTAGGAAGAGTCATCAGAAACCATTTTGCCTTTCAGCAACTATATGTTAGACATGCGAAAGAGGCTTTAACTTTTTTTTCCTAATAAATGGTTTCTAAGTTTGTTTGAAAGCATCCCCTCACTCTTTTGACCAACCCATTAATAATTCTACACATTCCTACTTTGTTTTACTGCTCCCAGGCTGATTCAGAAAATGCGAACGCTTGGATATTCACAAGGAGCTCCTTGAGTTCGGTTTCTCTGACTACCTGAATTCCCAGAGAGGCCACAGAAAGGAAACACAAAACAGAAAGCAAACACACAGTCTGTTTCATTGCCATCAGGCTTTTGCTGCTTTGCTGTGATTTTCTTCAGGTCCAGGCCCCTGCGACTGCGTGAATGCCTTAGGACTTCCCTAGACGAAGACTTCAATTCTGGTTTTACCACATTTCTTTGTATTTTACTATTCCATCAGGAAAGTTTTGGAAAATACAAAGATCTTCACCCTGGGGGCAAAACTGCTTAAAACAATTACTTGGGTTTTAGTGAGTTTTCCGCATCCCACCCCCCCCCCCCCAAAAAAAAAAAAAAAATGATTCTCCTCCTGCAACTATTTGGGAGTTTACTTTCTTGCAAACGATGGGCTTTCTGAAAATTTTCCATTGGCAGTAGTCCAAGGCCATAATTACTTTAAATTAAACCCTCAAGGGTTTCCCTTTTTCTTCTTTAGCCACAAACAATCCCGTCCTCTGAGTGTTAGACTCAGTTTAACTCAGCAAGTTTCTAGAACCAGTGCCCAAGGACCCAGAGGACAGGAATTCTAACTTGGACCTTTAAAGGTGCTGTTAAGACGTCATTTGATGTGTTCAGTGGAGCCCTCTCTGAATCCCTGCTGGTCATCCGAGTGGTGGGTGGAGGGTGGTGGGCGGTGGGCAGGGGGAGGGTAGGTGGCATGCTGGGGGCCAGAGAGCAGGTGTTTTCCTAACTTGTGCAAGGCTGGTAAGGAATCTTAGGCAGGTATATAAATTATTTTATTCAAAAATGTATCTAAGGATAAAACCTTGATCACATCCAATATTCCAAAGAAATGACTCCAGACTGTCGTGCTCTCTTAAGATGAAAATATTTGGACTTTTCTAGAATGTCTTTCACCTTCCAAATATATTTAGAACAGTACAATTTTCTCATCCGTCCTTTGTTTACAAGTCTACCAGCCACAATTGTTTTCATTTTACTTAGTTTTTTAAAATAGTGGTTCTGTAAAGCAGCAAGGGTTATTTGAGGTAACCTCACCAAAGGACGTCCCTGTGGGGGGAAGCAGAAAGTTTAACATTCCTCCCCCCCCCCCATCTTGTCGCCCCACCTCCCAGTCCTCCTCTGTGCCCACCCACCCCAACTCAGACAGGTTCTAATAAAGGCAGATATATATCTGAGGAAAAACAGCTTAAGTTGACCCAAAGGAGTAAGCCTCACAGGACAGGGACGTTTAAAAAGGCAGAATATTGTAGGCACCACAAATGAAAATCCAAGTTTGCTCCTTGGGATTGCTTGGCTGAACTTGCTTGTCTGGAGAAGCAGAGATCAGATGTGACTCGTACCCCTGCTTTCGAGCGTTCTGTTCAGGAGTCCGCTCTTCTCTGCGAACTCCTTTAGACGGTGTCTTCCCGAGTTTTGTAGCTCACCCACCTTTTGGCTGAGTTGTGTGGCTGATAATTTGAAGATATCTCTGGTTTCCTGTGATCTGGCTATTAAGAAGATTTACGCGCGAGTCCCTTTGGTCGTGTCCTGCAAAGGTGATAAAATTTAAAAAATCTATTTGGAGGCCACACGATTTAACATAATTCTGCTTTCGTTTCTTGTCACCTTAGACGTACAGTCCATTAAGCTGTTTTATAGAGGTTCAATATAAAAGGACAGTGGTACTCTAGTATTTCTTAACCTGTTATTAAGACCACAATATTTTAACAGGAATGAAGGCCCAAATGCAAATTTCTCTTCTCTTTGTATAACATTAGCGCAGTAAAGAATGAATTGAGTACATGATTTTTCATCTCTGGAGTACGGGGGCTGGTAATGTGTGGAGCTGCAAGAAGCAAGCATTAATCTGTCTAGCTGCTAAGGAATGAAATGTCACTCGGAGGAACTTGTTCTCGCTGGTACATTCTTTCATGGAATGCGCTATCAAGCAGCGGCAAAAGTAATCCTTCTTCCAACCGCATTATATCATAGCACATCGACCCTTTTTCACGTGTTTGGATTGAGTCCCTGCCTATGGAATATACAAGAACTTCGGTTTTTCAAGAGTGTTCTTTGAATATTTTTAAAATCGAGCATCGCGGGGCGCTTGGGTGGCTCAGGCGGTTAAGCGTCCGACTCCGCTCCGGTCATGATCTCACAGTTCGTGGGTTCGAGCTCCAAGTTGGGCTCTGTGCCGACAGCACGGAGCTTGGAGCCTGCTTCAGATTCTGTGTCTCCCTCTCTCTCTGCCCCTCCCCCGTTCATGCTCTGTCTCTCTCTGTCCCAAAAATAAATAAACGTTGAAAAAAGAATTAAAAAAAAAAAAATACCCTACTGGGTGCTTGGCTGGCTCAGGAGGTAGAGCCTGGGATCCTCGATCTAGGAGTTGTGAGTCCAAGCCCCACGTTGGCCTTGGAACCTACTTAAAAAAAAAAAAAAAAGAATTACACACACGTTCCTGTACCTTTGGTTGGATATTTCATTAGGTTGGAAAGCAAGAAATAAATAAGGCCTTCTTCAATAATACAAAGTCTATACAGCATTTTACTATTTTTTTTGAGTTTATGTATTTATTTTGAGAGAGAGAGGGAGCATGCACGTGCACATGGTGGGGGGGGGGGGTGGCGGGGAGGGAGAGACAAAGGTAGAGGGAGACAGAATCCCAAGCAGGTTCCCCCTGCCAGCGCAGAGCCCCAGGCACTGTGAGATCATGACCAGAGCCAAAATCAAGAGTCAGGCACTTAACACGCTGAGCGACCCAGGCACCCCCACGTTTTACTTTAAAGAATGGTATGTTTCAAACTTGTGACTACAGAATCCTTTTCCAGACTCCTATGTTAAAGAAAGTGAAGAAAAGTTCCGTCTCATTTACCATCGCCCCTCACAAACATGAGGCCTCTTGAGAGGAGACCCCTCAGAGCCCAGGGCCTTGTCAGTTTTCTATCTCAAAACAAAATGCTTGCTGATTTTTAAAATCGGCCAATCACTCTATGACTCTCCATTGGAAATGTAGAAAGCCAGGGTAGTAGTAAAGAAAGATATTTGAGTAGCTCTAACAGGAGATGACTTTGAATCCTGTCTTTGCTTATGAAGGGAAGTCAATCTTCGCCCACATTTCAGAATTTTCTTGCAGAGTGATTTTTTGGTTTTAATCTTGACAGATGTGTGTGTGTTCCTCAGAGGTGAATTTCTCTCCGTGCCTTTCAACACCTTCTGTCCACAGAGAAGCCAACAAACAAGTCAATTCGTGTCCTCTTTTAAGGTAAGATTAACTGGGATCCTATTATGGAACTGGTCTTCATGAACTAGTATATCCTATTTTTAATCTCTCAGCATGGATTTTTGTAAGTAGTCTTTTAATTTTTATTGTTATACAATAAGGAGTAAAAAAAAAAAAAATATCAGAGTCAGAGTCGGAAAACTGGAAATTGCTATTACAACCAACGAAAGGACGTTGGTGAGATGTCTTTGAAAATATGATGCATGATTCTTCGATTTATAAAGAAGTTATATTTGAGGGCCCGTATGTGACAGACATAGTCCTAGGTGCTGGGAATATGCAGGGCTTACATTCTGGTAGAGACAAATTGATAGATGTACTCTTGTTACTCTATTTTTCATTACATGAGCAGCAGCATCATTAAATAGAGAAACTTCACTTGTGTGTGCTGTGCTTAACATGTGAATTGTGAACATCGGGAGTTGGAAATTGGAAGGTGAGGTCTTGAGGGTGCGTCCTTGCTCCCTCCCTATATATCCACAAGCAAATCATTGCATCGCGCTGAGGACATTTCCTCATTGGTCACTGCGGGACTGGGCTAATACATAACTCCCAAGAGTGTTTTAAATAGTTTGAAATGTTGGAGAATGGGTTCTTCACATCGTGCTGTACTATGCAATCCTCTACCTACTTAGCCCTACTGCTGTGAATATGTGTCTTTGTACAGAGAAGCATTATGGTACCGTCTAGCTTTATACGGTTTAGGATTTCTTTTTTTTTTTTTTTATTCTAAACGTGGTAAAAAAAAGTGTCCCCTGTTCCAGATAATATGAATTGTGTTCATGCTACAATATTTAGGCGACGTGCACCGCCATGAAGTGGGTAGTGTTTTGCCAACAACAGAGTAAATGACGACTATTCCCATATCGGTTTTCTTCTGTACTGATTACAAGCTTGTGTGGGGGCATGATTCATGGTTTACTTGCTTTTCAAGTCACAGTTTCAAGTAACGCCATTTGTCTTCTATCAGCCGTTCGTACCTAGACCAAGAATCCACGCACTGCTCTCTTGTATTTCACGTCATTTCTAGTGTTGGACAGCCTTATTCAGACCGCCACATGTTTAAAGTAAATAGCGCACATGGTCTTTAAAACCAACAACAAGGAAGCCTTCCATTGGTGTCGCTTTCATCTTCATGATTATTTCATCCTGTAGAGTGTCTTGCTCCGTGCTCAGTACAGCATAGGTTCTTCAGTGAATTTTATCCAGTGAATACCGTGGCACGTCTTACCCCGTGTTCATATTTTACACATCAAAAGCCAGTCCAGTTCCAGGAGAATCACATGAGTTAGGAACATAGACCCGAACCACTTGAGAGAAGATGGTCGAAAGAGGACAGCTTTGAAGATGGGCATTCGTTGATTCTTGTTTTCGCTAAGGAAGCATGTCCTAAAAAGCTTACTATGCACCGGGTCCTGTGCTAGGAACAGCCATATGCCTAAGATGCAGTCTTTGTCCTTGGGTAGAACCAATTTAGTGAGGGAGTGAAGAACATAAATAGGAAACAGAAATAGGACTGGTGGGGAAAGGGGATGAGAAAAAGGCATGGAAAGAAGGAAAAATAGCGCAGTCCAGGGTAAGCAAATCCGTAAAGATTTGTGGTTGTCTACTTGCGCTTTGCGGAAACGACTAACTTACTCGTTGAAAATAGGAGCTGTTGGAAGAGGAGTAGGTTTGGGGTGAGAGTGGAGAGAAAGATAATGAGGTAAGTGTGTACAGGCTGGATTTGAGATGTTTTTGATGTATATTTAGTAGTTATGGAAAGCGCAGCTCACTCGTGAGACTGCGTGTAAGAGAGGACTGGAATTACGGGTGTCGATAAGATCTCTTCGAGAGGATATAGTAACATCAGGACAAAGGGACAGGAACAAACCTTGAAGAACCCTCAACTGAAGACTGCTGGGTCCAAGATCAGCCTGCAAATAATACAGACTGGGCGAGACCAGAAAGGAAGGAGGAAAATGGCAACCTTTCTCGACTGAAAATGAGAGTAGGGACAATATTAGATAAAGACAGTAGTCACTAGCGTCCAATTCTATTGAGAAGTCAAATGAAGATTTGGCCACCTGGCGGTCATTGGCGACCCTCACCAATTAAATACCATCCATCTGCCGATGACTCCCAAATGTAAACCTCGAGTCCAGCTCTTCCCGACATTCCAGACTCATGTCCCCAGTTGCATATTGAATGTCTACTAGACCTACCACGCTTAAGATGTTCCGCAGAGAGCTCCTGGTTCTCTTCCCTCCCCTTGTTCCTCGCACAGTCTTCCTCATCTCATTTATTGTCTGCTCCCCACTTTAGCTTGCTCAGGCCAAAAAATAGTTGGTTGACTGTTGGTTTTCTCTCCTACGACTCATCTAGACCACAGCAAATTCTGTGAGCGCTGCCTTCACGGGATTTCACCCTTCTGACCACATCTCACCACCTCTTTGTGCCCATCTCTAGAGACTGTTCTTTTTACTCACAGCTTCCCTGAGATAGAAGTCACATACCATATAATTTATCTGTTTAAAGTGTACAGCCCAGTGGCTTTTCTATATTCACATAGTTGTGCAATTGTCACCGCATTTAATTTCAGAATGTTTAGTCACTCCCCATTCCCTCATTCCCCTAGTTCCTGGCAACCACTAATTTACCTGCTGTCTGCATGGAGTTGCCTTCTCTTGGCTTTTCACATAGATGGAATCATACACCCTGTGGTCTTTTGTGACTGGCTTCTTTTGTATAGCATTATGTGTACGTACGTGCGTGTGTGTGTGTGTGTGTGTGTGTGTGTGTGTGTTTGACAGAGAGAGGGAGAGAAACTGTGTGAGCAGGAGAGGGGTAGAAGGAGAGAGAGAAAGAGAGAATCTTACGCAAACTCCGCGCTCAGCGCAGAGCCTGACCTAGGACTCAATCTCGTGACCCTGGGATCATGACCTGAGCCAAAATAAGAGTTGGATGCTTAACCACCTGAGCCACCCAGGTGCCCTATATAGCGTAATACTTTCAAGATTTATCCTTGTAGGATATATCAGTACTCCATTCCTTTTTATGAATAAATAATGTTCTTTTGTATGGATATATCACAGTTTATTTATCCATTCATCAGTTGATGAACATTGCGATGGTTTTCATCTTTTGGCTCTTATAGATAATGATGCTATGACTATGTGTGTTCTGTTTGGAGACATGTTTTCATTTCTCTTGGGTTTGTACCTTGGAGTGTAATTGCTGTACCGTATGGTAAGTCTGTCTTTAGCCTTTTGAGGAAATGGCTGATGGCTTTCCAAGGCGGTGCCCATCATCCCTTGACAAGAATATTTCGTCAGCATAATTTCTGCTCTTTTTGCTTCCATCCTTGCTCCCTGACAGTCAAACATCATTTGTGTGTTCAGTTTGGCTCACTCAGAAGAAAGCCAGAGTACTTAATATGATTCCAAGCCCCCCCGCCCCCCCACAGTCTGGCCCCTATGACCTCATTGGTTTTATTTTCTGTGCATTCATTGCTCACTCATTTCCTTACTCATTTCTTTGTTATTCCTTGAAGACACGAGGCACACTCCCTCTGCTTATTCTGAAATAGACTCCCCCCCATGACCATATGGTTTGTTCCTTGCCTCCTGAACTCTTTATTTAAATGTCTCTTCCAGGTGCACCTAGGTGGTTAAGCGTCTGACTTCAGCTCAGGTCGTGATCTCACGGTCCGTGAGTGGGAGCCCTGCATCGGGCTCTGTGCTAACAGCTCAGGGCCCGGAGCCTGCTTCGAATTCTGTGTCTCCCTCTCTCTGCCCCTCCCCTGCTCATGCTGTGTCTCTCTCTGTCTTAAAAATACATAAAAACATTAAAATATGTATATTTTTACTTAAAAAAAAAAAGTCTCTTCCTGGGGCATCCAGGTGGTTCGGTCGATGAAGTATCTGACTGTTGATTTCGGCTCAGGTCGTGATCTCAGAGTCATGAGATCGAGCCCCGAATCGGACCCCATGCCGAGTGTGGAGCCTGCTTGAACTTCTCTCCCTCTCTCTCTCTGCACCCCCCCAACTCATACACATGTGCAAACATGCACTTTCTTGCTCTCAAAGTAAATAAATATACTTTAGTAAATAAACAAATGCCTCCTTTTCAGGGAGGCAGTCCATACTCCCAAACTCCCTTTCCTGCTTGGTGTATGTATGTTTATTTTTTCCCTTCACACTCACCATCTTTAAATGTACTACATAGTTACTTTATTTGTTTCATATCTGTTTCTTCCACCAGGAAGTTACCTCCATGGAGTCAGGAGTGCTTGAATTTTGTTCCATGCTGGATCCCCAGGACCTAAACCATACTGTAGGATTAAAGAAACATTGGATGAATGAATGATTGAATGCATGTGTTGTGAGCCTGGCAGTCATCCTGGGGTAGATACACAGTGAATGAGAATGAGGATGTGAGTTATTGAGAGTAGATGACCTATCCATTAAGAGTAGATGGGTATACATCCATATGTATTTGTACATATATACATATGTGTACAACCTACCTGCTTTCTTACTGTGGACGAAGGGTCCATGCTTCTAACTAAGGCCAACTCTCCACATGTTTCCATGATCTTTTACGTAAGAAGAAGTTGTTTCTCCACCAAAGTTGAGTCCACATAGTCAGGACCTTGAAAATTGACTGGCAATAGATTAATTGGAAAAAAGACAAGGTGTGGTTTATAGGTGTAACATGGGAGTTGCTCGGGGCTGAGTCACTGAGAAGCTGGAGGTAAAGGTTTATATACCACCTTAACAAAGAAGGGGGGCAGGGTTACGTGTCATTGGGAAAGCATGGAAGATTCTGTTGAACTTTCTGATGCTAATAGAAATGGACCGTCTGTCTCCTTCCTGACTCAAAATTTCCCCATATGGGTGGGGGGATGGCAGCTGACTTCACACTTCCTAGTGTTAAAGGTCAGTTTTCTTTCAAACAGGAAACGCCTTGGGGGGCGGGGGGGGGGAGGGGACAACGGCAGCTGTATTTTCAGGAGGTTCTGCTTGTTTACATAAATGTTGGTTTCTGCGGCTGCCCTCTGTTGCGATGTTTTCCGTTGAAAATATTCTTCCAAACCACTTTGGTGGGCTGCTAATTCCCTCAATACCATCCCTTTTAGCCTGTGCCGATTAGCCCCCATGATCCACGTTCAGGGGACACCACTCACACAGAAGGCACAGGATCGTCTCTCTCCCCTGGAGCAGAGTAGCGCAGGACTCTGCTCCAGGACCTCACTCTTGCAAATGTCCCCACTTAATCCTCCATCATCAGTCTTTCCTTCTCCACTGCATCATCTTGTTAGATACAAACATGCTGTTACCCTCCCCTGGTTTAAATAAAATAAACCCTTGGTTTTAATGGGAAAATGTAAATATATGCTGGGTATTTGATGATCCTTAGGAATTCCTATGAATATAGTCACGGGAGACCCTTGCCCTCAAGCACAAACCGGAGACCACACAAATGCAATAAACACAGAAGGCTCTGTGTTCTTCCTAATTACAAAAAGTTCTGGCTTCTTCCACAAGCCCCAGATCAAGCCTGCTCAGGGAGGAAGATTAGAAAAAAAAAAAAAAAAAAAAAAAAAACGGGGCGCCTGGATGGCTTAGTCGGTTGAGCGTCCGACTTTGGCTCGGGTCATGATCTCATAGTCCGTGAGTTCGAGCCCCGCATCAGGCTCTGTGCTGACGTCTCAGAGCCTGGAGCCTGCTTCGGATTCTGTCTCCTTCTCTCTCTTCCCCTCCCCCACTCATGCTCTGTATCTCTCTCTCAAAAATAAATAAATATTTTTAAAAATTTTACGATACAGGGGCGCCTGGGTGGCGCAGTCGGTTAAGCGTCTGACTTCAGCCAGGTCACGATCTCGCGGTCCGTGAGTTCGAGGCCCGCGTCGGGCTCTGGGCTGATGGCTCAGAGCCTGGAGCCTGTTTCCGATTCTGTGTCTCCCTCTCTCTCTGCCCCTCCCCCGTTCATGCTCTGTCTCTCTCTGTCCCAAAAGTAAATAAACGTTGAAAAAAAAATTAAAAAAAAAAATTTTAGGATACAAAAAATGAAGTATTGTATTTCAAAAAAAGAAGTTGATGTAATTTTGCAAACATAGTCCTGTGAGGGTGGTAGTCTTAGTTTTAATCGAGTAAATCATGAAATAGAAGTTACTCAAGCCTTGAAGAACCAGGTCAAATAACCCTCAGCCTTGACTGTATCACTTACCGGAAGGAAATAGCTTTGGGGATAAAGGAGTAAGTATAAATATAGTCCACTAACGTGTCAGGTTCATCAAATGCCTTAACGATGCTCTAAAACACCAGTCCCCGGGCCATCCTCAGATTGAGAAGAATAAAAATACCAGCACTCAGGTCCATAACTTACTCAGTAGTGACTATCTTAGCCACTCCTAACCGCAGCCGTGAATTTACTAGTCCTCTACTTCTCTCAGTTGGGTTTTCTTACACCAAGCGGATTTAGTTTCTAATCGCCTAGTTGATTCACAGTGAACTGAGGTGTTTCTACAGATAGGTATCATCAAGGTTAAAGAAATGATTTAAAAATATTTTTTATGGTTGTGGGCATGGTGTTCCTGTTCCCTGCAGTGAGGGTTTAATTTAAGAAAGGACCAAAATGTCGGCGTGTTAGGAATTCCTGGAACAGTGACCTTCTGAGGCTCCTGTGGTAGAAAACACAGAGTGGCAAAGAAGGGTTCAGGTTGGAACTCACCAACAATGAGGAGCTGCTCTACTGTGCTTTAGGCACTGTTTCCTAAACTCCTAGATTCACTGAAGGAATATCTGGTGGGGGCCAGTCCTAGGCATAGGCATGCCTGGCATAGTCCCTCCATTTTTGGAGGCCCCAGCCAAAGGGTGAGACAGATACTGTTGTATAATAAAGAAGTTGGTTGGCCTGGCTCCTGGGAGGGAGCCTCTAAACCCTTGGAATTTTCAGAGTGAAAGGAATGTCTTTGGTCTTCATGGTGGGTGCCTTGGACCGGGCTTGAATTTGCCCATGAGGTGACTCCTAATGAGCCTTTAAAATGTCCCAATGGGGACCGCCATGCTGGAGAGAACGACAAAGTGATGGGAGGGTTGAGGCTTTGAGCCAGGTGTTCTAAGTCCGGCGTCCCAACCTCTGCCCGCGGGAAGGGGTCTCAAGAGTGAGTTTAATCACATGACCTGGGTTTTACTCAGTCAAGCCTATGTAACGAAACCTCATTAAAAGCTCTGTACATCTGAAGCTTCCAGATTCGTGACACCCAGCGTTGTGCTGGGAGGAAGGTGCATTTGGAGGACAGAGAACATTTTTGTCTGGGGCCCTCTCAGACCTCACCCTATACACCTCCTCACTTGGCTCGTCCCAACGTGTATCCTCGATACTAAAATTAAAATCCTATGGCTAATGCTTTGCCGAAGTCTCTGCATCTTCCTAGCAAATTATAGAACCTGTGGAGCTCACGAGAACCCCCAGATTCGAGCCAGTTGGTCAGAAGTGCAGGGGGGCTGAGAACCCCAGAGCCCACAGCCGGTGGCCGAAGAGCACTCTGCCGCCAGCCTATGAACGCTGACCTAACTCTGGATAGTTCGTGCCACACTGCATGACACATAACTACACAGCAGAACTTGAGCCCCCGACAGTCAATGTTGAGAGACGGGCCTGCACCAAGTAACGTAAGGCAGCCCCTTCCCCAAGGACAAGGAGAGCTTTCTTGGCAACTGTCATGTGACACGACTCTTAGAATGCGCATTGTGTAGATTCTGAGAGTGAAGCTAAGGGGCGCCTGCCTGGGTGGCTCTGTCAGTAAAGCATCCGACTCGTGGTATCGGCTCAGGTCATGATCTCGCGGCTGTGAGACTGAGCCCCACATCGGGCTCCACAGGGAGCTTCAAGCCTGCTTGGGATTCTCTCTTTCCCTTTCTCTCTCTCTCTCTCTCTCTGCCCTTCCTCTTCTTGTGCACGTGGTCTCTCTCTCAGAAAGAAAGAAAGAAAGAAAGAAAGAAAGAAAGAAAGAAAGAAAAGAAAAAGAAAGCGATAAGACAATAAAATCACCCAACCAAAGATAAGTAACTCGATGTTTACGTTTTGGCCATGGTTTCTTCTCTACATCTTTGTATGGGTTTTTTACATGCTGAGGTAATACAGCATGTGCAGTTGCTTTTATTTTCAGTGAACGTGTCCTCAGCATTATCTCTGGACATTAAAGGCTGATCACACATCTTCATTTCAATGGCTGC
This sequence comes from Herpailurus yagouaroundi, assembly GCF_014898765.1. Taxonomy (NCBI): domain Eukaryota; kingdom Metazoa; phylum Chordata; class Mammalia; order Carnivora; family Felidae; genus Herpailurus; species Herpailurus yagouaroundi. Next base: position 13,119,536 of record NW_024412423.1, on the reverse strand, counting down.
CCAAAAAGCTGTCATATAGGCGCATTGCAGTTGACCTAAAACCCTTTTCCTGACTTGGGCACTTACGTGACTTCTGGCTTTTAATCTAACAAACAGTGCTAAGACGATCATCTCTACGTGTAAGTCTTTGTTCACATTTCTGATGGTTTCCTAAGGGTAAACTTTTTTTTTTTTTTTGAATGTCTGGTCTTCTTTATTAGATACTCTTAAAACTCTTCTCTTTGACTAGGCTCAGACTTAGCGGTAGAAGCCTTCCATCTATCTCTCGACGTTCTGTTCCTGGGCTTTTCTTTGGCTCTGTCCAGTCTCTTAGGCAGAAGTTGAGCCTATTCTGTGGCGTTTTTCTTCTTTTCCTTACCACACCATTCCTTCGGAGCAGGATGCCAGTCTTGTCGCAGGACATGGGAAATCACAACAGGCTGTGTCCTGAGCAACCGAGATTCCTTGCCTTCTTGGTTCTAGAAGTGCCCTGGTGGAGGCCATCTTCCTTAGACTGAAAATGTGCAACACTGCAAGCTGTTCGGGGCCACAAGTGATGAGGCACAATAGTATCAGTGAGTTGAAGCATATCCTTCTTTCCTTTTTTTCTTTTTTACAATAACTAACTTGAGAACACTCAGACTGGTATCCACAATGCCACTTCCAGATTCGCACTTTCTTTCTCCGGTCCTCCTTGGTCAATGACAGGAATACCCCTTAACAGGTGGATGGGGGCCGCAAGTCAGAACACCCTGCTTCATGGGAAAATCTTGTTTATCATCCCCCTCAATGATTTAGACCCTGTAATCCTTCCATTTTTTATCCAGGGTGTCAGCAGCAGCCATACACTTCTTGTAAACAAATGCACAGTCTGTGGGGCGCCTGGGTGGCTCAGTCACTTAAGTGTCCAACTTCGGTTCAGGCCATGATCTCGCGGTTCATGGGTTCGAGCCCCGCGTCAGGTTCTGTGCTGACAGCTCAGAGGCTGGAACCTGCTTCGGATTCTGTGCCACCCTCTCCTTCTGCCCCTCCTCCACTTGCTCGCTTTCTCTCTCTCTCTCTCTCTCTCTCTCAAAAATAAATAAATTTTTTTTTAATTTTTTTTTTCAACGTTTATTTATTTTCGGGACAGAGAGAGACAGAGCATGAACTGGGGAGGGGCAGAGAGAGAGGGAGACACAGAATCGGAAACAGGCTCCAGGCTCCGAGCCATCAGCCCAGAGCCCGACGCGGGGCTCGAACTCGCGGACCGCGAGATCGTGACCTGGCTGAAGTCGGACGCTTAACCGACTGCGCCACCCAGGCGCCCCAAAATAAATAAACATTTAAAAAAAAAAAGCAAAGCCTGTATTCGCTGTTCACTTCAATGAGTTTCTGGCAGCCAGTGGTCGGGAAAGAGATGTTCAGCTTCATCTGAAAGGAGGTGATCGCCTCTGAGGCACCCAAAAAGAGAGTGATAAACTCTTGAAATGGAATTAGCAGGAAGAAAGGATTTGTTTTCACAACTCCTGGAACCTGATGTGAACTTGATTTATAGAACTCGGGATCTGCACCCCTGTCAGGTATGTGTGTGTGAGTGTGTCTGAGTTAAAATTCACTTGCCAAGGCTACCTAATTTACTTCAGAAAAAAAATGGGAATTTGATAGGCCCCAAAATGTGTGTTATTACTCTAAGACACATTTATTTGGCTACTTGTGAGGCCAGATGAATCCTTTCTTGTATTTGCTAGGTACTGTATTTTTTTCTCTTGGAGAACTTTGTTCGAAGTATTCACTGGGATCTGACGTGTTTAACTGTTTGTTAAATATATCGTATGTAGCACAACTGATGTTATGATAAGATGTTAACATTTTATGAAGTTATGTCGTTAACATTTTATGGCTTTTTCCCAACTTTCATGTCTTACGTGTTTGAGCTTTGACGATTATGTCTTATGAAAAAAAGATTTTTTAAAAATTTTCTTTGTTTTTTTCTGTTTATGTTTGAGAAAGAGAGACGCAGCGCTAGTGGGGGAGGGGCAGAGAGAGAGGGAGACACAGAATCCGAAGCAGGTTGCAGGCTCTGGGCTGTCAGCACACAGCCCGACCCGGGGCTCAAACCAGTGAACCGAGAGGTCATGACTCGAGCCACAGTCGGATGCCCACCCGCCTGAGTCACCCAGGCGCCCCTTAAATTTTCACTTGTGATTGTGTATTGCTCAGACTGCCCTTCCAGAAAGGACTTCCTGCCCAATGACTAGGAGCGTGCTTAGCTGACAAGCCTCTAGCTGTTTAGTTTTTTCAGATTTTACCTCTGCTTCTGAGGGGAGGTTACACTCTGCAGAGTGGTCCTCAGCCACCGAGGAAGCGAGGCAGTCGTATGGGGACTTAGCCATTTTGCTCAATGCAAGACTGCTCTAACGGGCATTGTTGACTTAATGCAAGGGGCTGAGGGCAGTTTCTCCTCAGGAAAAGAGCCTGGTAGAGCCCCAGAGGAGCCATGCCATACAAGTCCCGGAAGCACGGATGCACACAGTACAGAGGGTACGTTGTGGCCCAGGTGGAGACGTGCTGCTCACATCTTCCTTCAAAAATGGACGTGCTGCCCAGTTACATGCTACGATTAGTGGCCGGCCACCAGTTCCTAGTTCCTTCAGAGCTCTCCCTGGTTTGAGAACGAAGGAAAGTGATTCTCATGCTTAGGGCAGTCCCTATGCGCATACTGAACAAGAAACCAGTTCCAGGCCCTAGGTGGGCCACACCATCTGGAACGGCGCTGATGGGACGTGTGCATCCCAGAGCTCCCGTGGGGCTTACCAACTTTTTCTCAGATCCACATTCCCTCCCCAAACCCACTTCCTCCCCCTTTCCTTTCATGGTATTGCTTACAAATAAGCCTTTTACGGTCGAACGCTGTTTCGGCGTCTGCTTCCTGGATAACCCAGTCTGTGACAGAGAGCTTCTGTTGTTTTAAGGGTAGCACGTTCTTCCCAATCTGATACTAAAGAAACGTTCCCATCTACTTTTATTTTTAGTGCAATTTTTTATCCAGCTGCAGATGATTTTGGTGTGGTGTTGAGGATCGGACCTGATGTCTTTTTTTTTTCCCCCTGTGGTAGGTGGCCTTGAGTATCTCTGTCTCCTGGCCTTCGTGCCCTTGTGTGATCCCCTCTCCTTGAGTGTGGGCTGGACTTGCTTGCTCAATACTAGGTTATAAGCAACTGTACATCTCATCTTGGGCTCCCGTTGGCTTTCTCTTGGATCACTAGCCATGGGGGGAGGAAGCAGCCATATTGGGAGCAGCTCTGTGAATAGAACCACCTGGTGTGGTCAGGAGCGAAGGCCCTCAGTCAGTAGCACCAGAGGAACTGAGACTCACTAGCCAACAACCTGAGAGGAACTGAAGCCTGACAAACCACCACGTCACTGAGCTTGGAAGCAGGTCCTTTAGCCCCAGTTGAGTCTCGAGGATAAGTGCAGCCCTAGAGAACAGCTTGGCCGCCGCCTCATGAGAGATCTTAGCAAGAAGTGAAACTGTTCCCCCTGATTGGAAGAAATGATGAGAGTGGGGCGCCTGGGTGGCTCAGTCAGTTAAGCGTCTGACTTCGATGCATTTCATGATTTCGTGGTGTGTGGGTTCGAGCCCCACGTCAGGCTCTGTACTGACAGCTCGGATCCTGGAGCCTGCTTCAGATTCAGTGTCTCCCTCTCTCTTTGCCCCTCCCCTACTTGCATGTGCTCTCTCTCTCTCTCTCTCTCTCTCTCTCTCTCTCTCTCTCTCAAAAATAAACATAAAAACATTATTTAAAAAATGGAAGAAATGATGATTTACACACTTATGGATTTCATCTACTACACTTTGATGTAATTGGTTACACAGTAATAGAAAACTAATACGTTCCTAAAGAAACAGCTACCACTTGCAGCCTTATTTAATTATTCTTGCCTGTTTGCTTACTTGCTTAAAAAGCAAGAATCCAGACCTCAAAAGGTGGTTCTCCCATCCTTGAGTAGCAGCTCCCATCTCTGCATCTCAGGTGGTTATTTAAAATCTCATCTTCTCCCAACCAGAAGGATAGGGGAGGAAGACCAGAAGGATTACAAGCCAGTCCTTGAAGGAGCAACAGTTGGAAATGGCACATACTGATTTTACTTAAGTCCCATTAGCTAGCAAGGCATGCTTCTGCCTCAGGACCTTTGCATTTGCTGTTCCTTCTGCCTGGACTCAGAGATTACTGTATTGCCTCCTTCATGTCTTTACTCAGACATAGCATTCTTAGTGAAGTCACCCATAAACACCCTACCTATTTTATTTTATTTTATTTTATTTTATTTTATTTTATTTTTAAAGTTTTATTTACTTATTTTGAGAGTGACAAAGGTGCGGAGTGAAGGGGCAGAGAGAGGGAGAGAGAGAGAGAGAGAGAATCCCAAGCAGGCTCTGTGCTAGATATGGAGAGCCTGATAGGGAGTTTGAACCCATGAACCACGAGATCTTGACCTGAGCTGAAACCAAAAGTTAGATGCTTAGCCGACTGAGCCTCCCAGGTGCCCAATAAACACCCTGTTTTATACTGCAAACCACCTCCCTTGGTCCACCTTTCCCATTTCTTCTATCTAATAGTGGCGTTTACTTTTTAATATACTGCAGAAATTGCTCATTAGTAGCGTGTATTACTTGGCTCTCTCATCACCGCCCCAGTAGAAGGTCAGGCCCAGGAGGCCTGGATTGGTTCTATCCACAGCCAATTTTATTGGCTATTGCACCCCAGTCTTAGAACAGTGTCTGGCAGATAGTAGGCACAAAATAAATATTTGTGGAACCATTTGTTGCCTGAATCAAGAGAAACCCTTATAAGCCTAGTAATTATTGAGAGTTGAGAAGGTAATTCCCAGGAGAACTGAAAGGTTAGAAGTTGCTTCGGGAAATGGATCTGGGTATGGAGGGAGAGACAGGGGATGCTTTTCTTTATAAACCGTCTTATACTAGTTGACTGTTTGTATCGTGGGCACGTATCGCTGTGATAAAAATTCTAAACACTTTTAAATACGCCAACATGGCTGGAAAATCAGAGGGTGCTAACAATGTAGGAAGGCTAGCCAACAACAATTTGCTTTACAGTAAATTGCTCTAAATCTGTTTTGAGAGCAAACTCTTGAGTCTGCTAATGGTACATACAGATGGTACAACACAATAAACTTCTTTTTGGTGTTGGGTGTCATTTTAAATGGAACATCTCTTATCTACGGATGTGATCACGCTTTATGTTATTACGTTAAGTTCCCCGTATTTTGCGAAGAGTAGAAAACATACAGGAATGCCATCCTTAGAGGCTTTCTGTAAGACGTCATTTCTGGCCTTTTTTAATGTGGGCGGAGAAATAATACAAAAAAAATTGGTCATGCACAGATAAGTGGCCCGTGTGAATGCTTGCTGATTTGCAGAGGGAAGTCGGGAAGAAAGGATGCAAGGAACAAAACTAATTTTGTCTAAGGCTGCAAGGGACATATATTCAAACAATGGCTTTTTCAGGGTCCTCAGGCTTGTTTCTGTTCATTGTTTGCTGAGCCTTCGAGAGGGCTGAATCCCACCATGGCAGACTGCCATCTTTCAGAAGCAAAGAGCTGTTTACATTCAAGGCACATGATAAGCACAATGCGAAGTCAAAAACAGTGTGAGTTCTATTATGGCTGATGAGTCCATTGCACACTGTTACAACCAATATCTTCCTTGTGCTAAAAATAGTGGGAAGTCACAGGACCTCAAGCAGCATGATCTATCAGTACTCTACTCTTTCACAAGACTGCCAACAAAGGCTGCCTTCTAATTTCCCAGAAACATAAAAGGGCCACTTATTCACTTCGGCGTCCTCCAAAATATGTAGTTTATCTGAGCCGTGAGGGAAGCTTTCAGAAAATGAGGCGCAGAGAACACGCGGCTTCTAAGAAAGCATCTCCGTCTTCTTGGTAGCTTCCTTTCCTTGGCAGGATGCTTGATACGAACATCCTAAAAGTCCACTTTTTGCCATTTTATTGGTCTCGCCGACTGCTTCCTTAATTGTGGTAGCCGTGGGATCGATGCAGATACTGACACGCTGCCCCCCCCCCCCCGCCCCGCCCCAGCCGCCTAAGTAAGTAAATAAAGTGAATCCGCCTTTTGGGGGAACAGGAGTGGAAGGGAGTGGTAAACCGAATCCCAGGTCATGTCATTACGAAGTCAATAGCCCTCCTTGTTGACGGGGAGAAAACAAACCGCTTTCCCTTCTTTTGAAAGCCTGGAAGAATTTGCATGGCGGTAATCCTAAATCCAGAGGCAATCCATTAAGAACTCAGCATTACCAATCCTGAGACTCAACTGATAAGCACATTCTCCCCCCTCCCCCACCCGCACAACACACGCATTAATCCTCTTAAAGACTGTGCTTAGTAATGAAAGGGTGTGATGAAAGAGGCCCCCCTTTTTATTACAACCACATAAACTGCTTGTGTCAATGTTTCATTAACAAACGGCTGGACCCGTATTTAATATCCCTGGCCTCCCTCCTCCCGGCCCCCTTGGTCCTGGGCTCCTGGTACAGCATGACCAAACGTGTGATTTACACATGTTTCAGAGAAACATTCCCACACTTGAATGCTGTTCCATGACAAAAGGAGGGGAGGGGCTGAAAGAGAGGTGTTGAACCTATTGTAGACATTTTAATTTACAATTCTCCCTTTTTATGGGCTTTAAAAGATGAATGACTTCCACCCACTGACCAGTTTGTTTCATTTCTCGGTGTTCTCTCTCAGTGCTGGTCCCGTGGAAGGGCCCTTGGCCAGATAACTTGCAGCTAGTCTTTTTTGGAGACAAAGTTAAATTGTCTGATGCTCCAAGAAAAAGCCAGAAGGAATTCTGATGTGTGTGCTCCGTGCAATGAGCTCTCTTCTGAACTCCAGAGAAGGCAAAATAGAGGACTTACCTTAACTTTGAATATGCTAGTGGGTGCCGCAGAGCTTGTGGAAATAATGCAGCCTCTGTTTTTTTTCTTCACAGCTGTCCAGTCACAATTTGATATTTATTTATTTATTTATTTATTTATTTATTTATTTATTTATTTATTT
>NW_024412423.1:13058382-13112467 GCF_014898765.1 Herpailurus yagouaroundi | reverse complement strand
TTTATTTATTTATTTATTTATTTATTTATTTATTTATTTATTTATTTTTAGCGAATCTAGTATACCTTAACAGGATGCCTGTGTTATCTGATTTTTAGAATATGACATTTTGGTATAAAAAATGAATTTTCCTTTCAGACAAGCACTATGTCTGTGGTACCCACTGAACTGGTCAGCGTCCAGTAACCGGATATGGGGATGCAACTTGAAGATACAGAATCAGTCTCTTAATTTTTTTTTTTTTTTTTTTTACTGTGTATTTATTTTTGAGAGAGAGAGACAGAGTGCAAGCAGGGAAGGGGCAGAGAGAGAGGGAAACAGAGAATCTGAAGCAGGATCCAGGCTCTGAGCGGTCAGCACAGAGTCTGACGTGGGGCTCGAACTCACGAACTGTGAGATCATGACCTGAGCTGAAGTCGGATGCTTAACCGACTAAGCCACCCAGGTGCCCCCGGAATCAGTCTCTTAAAGGCCTAGGTTAAGTGAAATCATGATAAAGTAGAACATTGAGACAGGTGCTACTTGGCTGAATCCCTAGAAAATACATTTGTGTTGCCTTCCAAAAAAACTTTGAAAAATTCATACGTAAGAAAACCAAATACAAAGGTAGCCTCTTTCTATACACATGTCTTTGCCCTGGTGTCAGCCGTTTAATATCGGTTTACCCTGAGCATCTGGCCACAGCTGGGGTCACTCAGTTAGGGGTAGAGCCCCAATGGGGTCAGCGTGTATCTTTGTGCTTCTCACTGCAACCGTGGTCTGGTTTCAAAGTGAATAGATTCATTTAGATCAACAATGCCCTGGAGGATAAATACTTAAAATGTATTCAACCTTAGAAGAGCTGAAAACATCAATACCCTCATAAAGCCACTTTGATTTGTATTGACTACGTTGTGCTAATTCATATACATCATTGTTTACTTCACAGAGCTTTTAACATGACTTTTGATTTATAGAAATGGTGATTCAATTTCTGCCAAGAAGTGGTAAGCTCAGACCTCCCCCAGATTCTTACTTTCTCTCCGATGGGATAAATTTGAAAGAGGAACTCTCTTGTCACAGCATAAATAAATTGCCGTACTACAGTCTAGGGGCACTTAAAAAAAAAAAAAAAAAAACCAAAAAACCCTTCTGTAGGAACAGGTAATAGCAAAATAGATTGTCCAAAGAAGGGCATTCAGTTACCCAAGCATATCATTAATGTGTTCACAGCAAAACCATTGACTTACAGTGGGACAGAGTCTATGAGCTGGGTGTAGTTCCCAGTCAGAAAATCTTGGGTTAGGCAAAAGAGAAAATTCGCCAGACGTGGACACGTTCCGTCGCTGGTCCTGTGCCAAGCGCCGAGAGGCTTTTATTTACAGGAATCACTTGGGCACATTGCAAAGCTCCGTAAGTAGCACCCAGTTCCGTGCAAAAGATGCAGCCTGCATTTGGTAAGAGTTTTCATTCTGTTTGTTTGATGCTACCTCATATGGAGACTCTAAAAACTCTCTTCTCGAAGTTCACTTATTCCTCAGCCATCAAGATAAATGGCTTCAAACCAAACAAAATGGGCTTAAGTGGCCAGAACTGGATGTGGCTTTGTTTACTGGTTAGTTTCGAAATGTAAATGGCAGTGAAATATTTCAGATTTTCTTGTGTTACAATCTTAGCAGAACAAAGGTGTGCGTTTTATCAGGACTGACGTTCGTTGCTCTAGAAGTGGCGTGGAAATAATATTTAAGCAGGCACGGAATTCAGACTAACAGGGGACAAAATGGTGATGGATAAGGAGGGGCCTGAACCCAACCTATCTGTGGCTCAGGAGAAATTCCAGTTCTGATGGAGATAAAGTTAGAAAGCCCCGAGACAGCCCAGACTCGTCAGCGTCTCACAGTTAATTAAAGAAGTGAGAGAAGGCATCAAGGCTTTTGCTCCCTTCTGCCTGAATAATTCACCGCCCGTATCCATTATTAAAACCCGTTACTTCACCACAATGAATCCCAGCTCGAGACGGATTGGCCTCAGAACCAAGAGATAAATTGTAACAAGGCCTACAGCTATATTAATAAATTGAAATGAACATTTATTTGCTCATCTAATTAGAACTGTAGTTTTTTCCAAATAGTGTAGTAATGCATTACCTTGACAGGCAGCACTACGTACCTTTTGTGAGATAAAATGAACAGGAGGGCTTTGCCCCAGATTTGGGGTTTCTCTGCATAAAAAGTTCTTTGGTCTCTGCTGTTCTTTTAAGCCATTCATTTCAGCACTGTGCCCTGCCGATCCTATCTCGCCAGGATTGATGGGAGCTTAGCTTTTGAGGTACTTCGTCAGAGGGCTGCAAAGAATTGTGCCTAGGGAACGTGAATTCTTCTTTTGTCCTGTGTCTCTTTTTCAAGTGTTGCAAGGAGGAAAAAGAGATGAGTTGAAAGATTTTCCCCACCCCTCCCCATCTCTATTTCCCTTCATTAAGAGTACAAAGCGTTATAGCTCAGAGGTCCAAAGGACCTGTGCTTGGCGGCTGATTCCTGACTCGGGCGCTAACTTGTGCCCAACCTCACTTTCTTCCTACGAAAAATGACGATAATAGAGAATGTCTGCAAAGTGCGAAAACCATAGTAGGTATCCAACCAGTGGGAAGTGCTGTTATTATTCAGCAATTCTTCCCCTTCCTTGTTTGCAAATTAGATTGGAAAGTCGTTTTGTCCCATTTGCATGCAGGGGGGTTTTTACAGAGCATAGCCAGCTCTCAATTTCCGAAGGGCAGAAATGAATAGCGCAGGATATTGACATAAAACATTTTCGTTATGAATGCATAAGTCCTGTCTCCTCCAAGTAGATGCTAAAATCTCAGATGACAAGAGTTTATGTCTTCTCCCTTTCCTGGCAGAGGGCCTCAGACATTGCGGATGCTCAATAATTTTTTTTTTTTTTTTTTTTTTACCGTCCTGATGAATGTGGTGATTACGTAAGGTCCTGTGAAATCAATACCCCTGGGCCAGGGACCTATGCTATGACGCTGAGGCACAGTGAGGCTACCTACCGTCAGCCCCTTTCTTGAGTTGACACAGTCAGATTCAAATTCATGCTTCTCCAGATTTCAGCCATGTGGTCCTGTGAGAAAGAATATACTCTTTCTTAAAATGAGCAGAAATTATACACACCAAATATTCACCTTAAGTTTGAAGTCTGATCGGATGAGCACTTTCCATTTGATAAAATGGGAAATTTTTAGAAAATAAGTTCTGGGTTGCCAGAGTAAGCATCAGGTGGGTGTCTTAAAATGCTCTTGTCCCTGCAATTAACATAGGAAATCAGTGGTGATTTCTTGTCTGGCAGGTTCTGGCCAGGGCCACACCATTATAAGCAAAATGTTAGACTTAGGGGCGCCTGGGTGGCGCAGTCGGTTAAGCGTCCGACTTCAGCCAGGTCACGATCTCGCGGTCCGGGAGTTCGAGCCCCGCGCCGGGCTCTGGGCTGATGGCTCGGAGCCTGGAGCCTGTTTCCGATTCTGTGTCTCCCTCTCTCTCTGCCCCTCCCCCGTTCATGCTCTGTCTCTCTCTGTCCCAAAAATAATAAACGTTAAAAAAAAAAATTAAAAAAAAAATGTTAGACTTAGTCTCTTAATCAACATAAAGCAAAGAGAAGCGGGATACAGTTTAGACCCCTCCTTCCATAATTTCTTAGGATAGGTACTCCTTTTGCTGTCTGAAGACAAGATACATTGGAACCACATTAGTCTTACAGGTTTTAGTAACTCTTTTTCTATTTAAAACTAATGTACATTTAAGGTAAAAAGTCCATTCAATACAGAAGGTTACAAAGTAAAAGGTGAGAGTCCTACATTCCTCATACAAGGACAATCACTTCTCTCTCTAGTTATAAACATTTTAAGTAACTGCTTGTATATGCTTCCAGAATCTTACATGCTTGTACAACTGTAAGTATATGTTTCCAATTTGTCCTGTGTTACAGAAATGAATTTGAAATCTACCAATTTTATAATGTTTCAAAACTGAATGTTCTGTCTTTTTTTTTTTTTATTTTTTTAACGTTTATTTATTTTTGAGACAGAGACAGAGCATGAACGGGGGAGGGTCAGAGAGAGGGAGACACAGAATCTGAAACAGGCTCCAGGCTCTGAGCTGTCAGCACAGAGCCCGACGCGGGGCTCGAACTCACGGACGGTGAGATCATGACCTGAGCCGAAGTCGGACGCTTAACCAACCAAGCCACCCAGGCGCCCCATGAATGTTCTGTCTTGACTGTATTCCCACATGGATCTAGATCCTCTTTTTTTAAGGATTGCATAGGTGTTTGGTGACATAGATGTACTATGTGTTACGTAAATTGCTTGCAGTTTTTTGGTATTGTAAATAATGGTTCAGTAAATAACCTTGTAACAATGTATTTGTCCACGCATTAGAGTCGAAAGATAAGGCCAAATTTTCCTCTGGTATGTAGATTTTAAAAAGTTTTTTTCACTATTTAATAGGATGCTTCTATAAATCAAGGAATACAGTGAAAACCTGGTCAAGTTGCAGAAAAATTGTTCTTTTTAAAGAACGAGTTATGAAGTATATACATTGTATATACAATGGTACTTAGGCTGTTTGACAAATGGAGAGTTCGTTCATGGATTAGAGTAGTAGCAATATGCCTCTTTCAAAACAAAACGAAATGTCCCAGGATGCCTGGGCTGAACTCAGTCAATGCAACAGAATCTCCAGAAACAGAATTTCAGATTCCAATTAAAGACTAAACATTGAGACCTTTCCACTGCCCTAAATTTCTTTAAAAGATTTTTTTGGGTTTTGTTTTTCCTGATTGAGCCTGCTAAAGGACATTGCAACACCATAAACTTTGCCCTAGTGGAAGAACAAAATACTATATACTGCCATCTTATTAAAATTATGTAAAAAAAAAAAAAGAAGAAGAAGAAGGGAAAGAAAGAGAAAGAAAGAAAGAAAGAAAGAAAGAAAGAAAGAAAGAAAGAAGCAAGCCCTGAGGAATTTAAGATCGCTTTGGTCCGCTTTTTAAGACCTGATTGTCAGAAGAGGAAAAGAAGAGGAAACAGAAGGTATAGTCCTTGGCCTGTAAGAGTTTCCATTCGAGATAGAGGAGAAATTGGGTTTTCAACCCTACAAGGGACAAAATGCCAGTTCTCCCCACCTTCCAGGATAGTAGAAGCCAAGGCTTATAGCAGAGCTTATGATGGCCCAGATTAAAGATTTTACCGCGAGGAGTGGCTGTATGCCTAAATTCTCTCTAATAGGTTAATTGCAGAAATAACATGTGCAACTTCCAGCGTATGCTTTTAAAGAGAAGAAAGGGCCCTCTCCTTCCCTCTTTTCCCCTTGCTGTCAGGGTGGTGGAGAGTCATCTTGGGTAATTGCGACAAAGACAATACCTTGTGGGTTCAGAAGTCCTGAGAGAGAAAGGCATCATGGAACCACATACCTTACAGCTTATCCTGCTTACCGTCAGGCTGTTACAGGAGAGAGAACTAAGCTTCTGTGTGTTTTTTTTTTTATTTTTTTTTTAACGTTTATTTATTTTTGAGACAGAGAGAGACACAGCATGAACGGGGGAGGGTCAGAGAGAGAGGGAGACACAGAATCTGAAACAGGCTCCAGGCTCTGAGCAGTCAGCACAGAGCCCGACGCGGGGCTCGAACTCACGTACCGCGAGATCCTGACCTGAGCCGAAGTCGGACGCTTAACCGACTGAGCCACCCAGGCGCCCCATTCTGTGTTTTTTTTAAACTTTTTTTTTTTAATGTTTATCTTTTGAGAGACAGAGGGAGACAGAAGTGTGAGCAGAGGAGGGGCGGACAGAGAGGGAGTCACAGATCTGAAGCAGGCTCTGGGCTCTGAGCTGTCAACACAGAGCCTGACGCGGGGCTCAGACTCACAGACCTCGAGATCATGACCTGAGCCGAAGTCGAACGTTTCACCGACTGAGCCACCCAGGCTCCCCCTAAGCTTCTGTATTTTTTTAATCTTACATTGAAATTTTGGCTTCTGTTCTAGCAAACAGGTATCGTAACTAATGAAAGACTGTACATTTTGGAATTCTCAAACAACCTCGGTTGCTGGTCTTGGGCAAAAGCACCTCTCTTAGCAGTGGTGCATTTTCTTCCACATCTGGGTAGACTGGCTGTCTCCAGAGAGAGTTCATCTGTCCATTAGAGCTTTGCTGAAAGCGGCAAGAAGGGCTTAGCATATGCCAACATTCTGTGTCACATAGGAGTCCGTAGACTGCTTTTCAAGAGTCTGAAAAGAAGTGTTTTGCCCTGTGTTGATACGGATCAACTAGCCAGCCCTACCTGTATTACCGCCTTCACTAGTCCCCCGCTTCCATTAAGCAAGTATTTTAGGTTCTATTTAGGTTCTGTTACTTGAAGCCTCTTTGCCTCCTCACGCCCCCCCCCCCCCCCCCCCCCCCCCCCCCCCGTTCTGACACCGCCTATTCTATTTTAGTTAGGAGTTACATTTGATGTGCTGTGCACATCAAAGACCCAGAAATTCGAGGCGTGACCACTGGGAAGGGGGAGGGAGGGGTCCTCAAGTGAAGAGAGGTCCAGAGGACCATAATTGCTGGCTCCCAGAACCTCTTCGTTTCTTCCTTCTGCAAAACGGCTCGTTGGTTCCAGCGACTGCAGAAGAACACCAGCCACAACAGAATGTGTGCCTCCCAGCGGCTTCTGTCCTAGTTTGAGAAGCTTTGAGTAACTTCCTTTTATATCTGCCATCGGCCAGATGTGTGCTATGTAGCCGTCGGTAACCGGGAAGAGGCCGAGGCTGTGGCTTTTCAATCTGGGCGCAGAGCCACTTAAGAAAGTCACAACAGTAGATTGTTTTATTCCACACAGGTCATGATCCGTTCTAAGATTCTGACATTTCCAGCCTTTATTCCAGTGGAAGATTTGTGTTTTCTTTCAGTCCAAAACCAAATCATAAGAAAACAAACCCTTTGTATCTCCTGAGAAGTACATGTTGAACTATTAAGTGTCACCTAAATAAATGCTTTCATCAATAGAGTCCCTCATTTGTGTATCTTTGCGAAGAAATGCTAAAAAGGCATATTGCCCGGGTGGTATAACTCTTGATTATTTTTTATTATTATTTCAGAAATAATCGTGCAGTCGATGCCTGATAACCCTTTACTGGAGGGAGAGAGGCTTCTTTTTGACCTGAAAGTAGAGGATCTTGTGGGCTTAAAGAAGCCTTTCAAAACTGCTTTCTGAAAAGAGAGAAAAGAGGAAGGAAGGAAAGAAAATGAAGGAAAGCATGAGGCCAAGTGCCATGACTGGGTTACATGAGCTAATCACACTCTTTCTCCCTGAAACCCTACAAGCTGCAGTGGAGAATTTCGATAAAATGTGCTATGTAGTGATGTTCTCTGGTCACTATCATTTTTCTCTTTCTGGGAATTCAATTTGTCCCTATTAGGCCAAGGTCACGAATTGAGGAATCTTAGTTGCCATCAAGGCTCTGCCTTTGAAGCAAAGGGTCAGTGCATTAGTACAAAAGGGAATTAATCCAGTGTGCTCGCTCACCAAACGGTGGTTAATTCATTTAAAAAGAATGACCAGGGTTCCTATTCTGGGTTTCCATCTGGACAATCAGAAGCCTCCCTTCTCCCAAACAAGAACTTCATTAATGAATATTCAACGGAAAGTATTACTTCATTGTCAGCTCTAATTGCTAGTTTTACCTTATTAGTAGAAGCTTTTCTGTGGCTGAGCCTGACATACATTTGTTTGCACACTGTTATTAGTCAAGACTCAGTGAAGTCTTGTAATTAACACCTCCACATTATCTCATGCAGGGAAAGCAAAGACAAAACCAGATGACTCACTTTGTTTTAGCTTTGCTCTTGTTTTCTGATATAGAAACACTTAAGGAGAAGTGTAAGCTCATCAGAATGCCATATGGAGCCAACAGAAACCATAAAAGGGTTTTCAGGAAGCAGTGCATCGAAGTTCATTAAGTGAACAACACTACAGTCGACATGCTGATTTAAAACTCTACCTGGCATTAATAAATTGCACAGGTACCTTACCCGAATCACACTCAGCAACCATTCCAGGTCACTGATGAAGGATCCACAGTTCCCAAGAAGCAGGCGGAGATAACATATTCTCTGTAAACATGATGAAGTTAATGATTCACATGATAATTAAATAGCTTTCAGAAATCTTATCAGTTTACAGAGAAAGCAGTCCAAGGCAAGTACTATATTTTAATCATGCCTATCATTGAAAACCGGATGGCTTAGAACTGGCTGCCAGCAGCCTGTAGTTGATATTTCCATGGAAAATGAGAGCAGGGGATGGAGAGAGGACCCACAGTTGACATTTCAGCTTCGTATTGGAAAAGAGATCTTTTCCTAGATGCCTTTGTTAAAAAGGTAGAACTTGTCACAGTTTAAAAGAAAAAAATTGCTTATTTCCTGTTTGCAAAAAAAAAAATTTTCGTGAGGCCATGAAAACAAAGCCAAAAGCAGCAGAACAACCTCTCAATTAGCAAGGATTCCCAAAGCGAGGAAGAATCTGGCTATTAAATTAAAATCATTCTTATACACAACTTGTCCTACCTGCATGGTCAGACAGCAAATCTTGTTGATAAATGGAAACACGCCAAAAAATTTAATGGACTCCCATCTACTTAGTTTCCAATATTACGCAAGTATCCGTGAGGGAAAAAAAAAAAAGTCAAAAGTGCCCAATTTATAGTACGCAAAGCAATGTACGGATTCATTGCAAGCCCTATCAGAATTCCAATAGTGTTTTTCATGGAAGTAGCCCAAAAGTCCTAAAACTTGTGTGGAACCACAAAAGAGCCAAAGAGCCAAAGCAAGGGTGTTGGGAAAATTGGACCCCTTTCTTACCCCACACACAAAAATAGCTCAAAATGCATTAAAGACTTGAATGTAAGACCTGAAACCATAAAACCTCTGGGGGTGAATAGAGGCAGTAAGCTCCTAGACATACATCTTAGTGATGGTGTTCTGGATACGATACCAAACGCAAAGGCAACAGAAGTAAAAATAAATATGACTATATCAAACTAAAATGCTTCTGTACAGCAAAGGAAATCGTCAACAAAATGAAATTATCTAAATGGGAGAAAATTTTTGTAAATCATACATCTGATAAGGGTCTAAAATCCAAAATACATCAAGAACTCAAACAACTCCGGGGCAAAAAAAAAAAAAAAAAAAAATAGTCTCATTAAAAATGCACAGAGGACCTACATGGATATTTCCCCAAAGAAGTCATACTTCCCCAAAGAAGCAACAGCTACAGGAAAAGATGCTCAGCATCACTAATCATCAGGGAAATGCAAATCAAAACCACAAGTGACAAATGTTATCAAGGATGTAGAGAAAAGGAAACACGCGTGTACTGTTGGTAAGAGTGGAAACTGGTGCCACCACTATGGAAAACAGTATGGAGGCTCCTCAAAAAAACTAAAAATAAAACCAGCATATAATTCAGCAATTACATTTCCGGGTATTTGTCCAAAAAATATGAAAACACCGACTCAAAAACATATAGATGCACCCCTATGTTCACTGCAGCATTATTTACAATAGCCAAAGTATGGAAACTCCCTAAGGATCCACCAACAGATGAATGGATAAAGAAACTGGTATATATATTTATGATGGAATATTATTAAGCTATACCAAGAAGGAAATCTTGCCATTTGTGACACCATGGTGGGCCTTGAGGGCATTATGCTAAGTGAAATGAGTCAGTCCGAGAGAGACAAATGCTGTTAAGATTTCCCTTACGTGTGGAATCTTAAAACAACGATAACAAAACCGAGCTCACTGATACAGAGAACAGATTGGTGGTTGCCACAAGTGGTTGTTGGGGGGGGGGGGGATGGGTAATAGATGAAGGGGGTCAAAAGGTACAAACATCCAATTATAAAATAAGTCAAGCGGGTATAATATACAACATGACAGCTATAGTTGATAATACCGTACCATATATTTGAAAGTTACTAAGGGAATAAATCTTAAAAGTTCTCATCGCAAGAAAAGCAAATTTTGTAACATCGTATGGGGACTGATGTTCACTAGACTTAACGGTAATCATTTCTCAGTATATACAAATATCAAACTATTACACTGTATGCTTGAAACTAATATAATGTACGTCCATTATATCGTAGTGTAAAAAACCCAGAATGGGGACACGGGGGTGGCTCAGTCGGTCATGATTTCATGGTGTGTGGGTCTGAGCCCTACATCTGGCTCTGCACCGGTGGCATGGAGCCTACCTGGGATTGTCCCTTTCTTTCTGACCCTCCTTCACTTGTGCGCTCGCCTACGCATGTTCACTCTCTAAATGAATGAATGAATGAATGAATGAACATGAAAACAGAAAACAGTGTCCACAAGTTGCCTGCCCTCTCAGGAAACCTTGCTACTGGGCTTCCAACTGACTACACCATGAGGAAGAGGCCTTTTCATGCATACATCTTATTTTATTTCAGTTTATTATTTTGAGAGAGAGAGAGAGAGAGAGAGAGAGCGCACATGTGTGGGGAAAGGGCAGAGAAACAGAGGGCGAGAGAATCCCAAGCAAGGTCTGTGACCAGCGCAGAGCCCATGCCAGGCTCAAACCCCAAACCCTGAGATCATGACCTGAGCCGAAGTCGGATGCTTAACCCGCTGAGCCCCCCGGGCGCCCCATTTTACATCGTCACTCATATGTATCAGCCGGGTCACTCTTCCGTGCGATGCTGGTTGTTCATGCCCGCACACAGACTGATGTAAATGAGTCACGGAAGTTACTGCGTCCTGGTGACCTGGGAAAATTATTTAAACATGGCCCCAGCATCACTGATACCTCAGAGGTACTATCCCAACTCCAGTAGTTAAGCTTCTGTTGAAACAATAAGTTGGGGCAGCCGGGGCTGTGGCTGTCTGTATTTTCCTCCGCCTAAAAATACGACCATGAAAACATTTTCCATGTTCATGCCCCTGTGCATGTTTTGGCAAGAGATGCCAATGTTGCCCCTCCCAGTGCCCTGCTGGCCCTGAGTCGAAGTTTCTGCATATCTATTGCACTAGAGGAGCACAGTCTGCAAATAGAAACACGGACTGCTTTGTCGCCACTGAATGGGAAGGCTAATGATAGCGTTGCTTCATTGTTTGGCACGGACTCAAGGCTACCCTGGCCAAGGAGCAGCACACCGCGCAGTAACCAAATCATAAAATTTCTCCAGGGAACGGTGCAGCTTTTCAGAACATGTTTTATGTTCTGGGATTGCTTGGGAAGGAAATAGTTGCGAAGTTCTTTTGACTTAAATGTGGTTTGTTTCCAATTTGGAGGCACGGGGGAGGGGGGCTGGGGAGGGGAGGGGAGGGTTGGAGAGCCGAGCTAGCAGGTCAATTGCAGAAGGGACGCCAAAATGTCATTAAGGAGTTCCTGACAGGTGGCGAGGAGGCTGTGGCCTGAGGCCTGGCGGGAGTCTGTCGCTGTCAGGTTCCCAGCGCAGGCTCGGGATCTACTCTCACACTCCTATTATGTTTATTTCTGTTGAACTTAAAGGGTGACCTTTTCAAAACTGCAGTGCATTGTTGACCCACATGCATTTTTGAGACCTAATTTCCCTGAATGCCTTCCTTGTTCCTGCAGAAGAGAACTCTGTTCACGAAAATAGGAAGAGGCTGAGGACAAATAAAGAGCGTTGCAATGGAAATCCTTCAGCCCTTGAATTCTGCCTGCTATTAATAATTTAGAAGTGTTTTTAATGCCCTGATATGGAAGGAAGGTTTTTTGACACCAAAGGCATCTAAATATTAATTTCAGAGGAATTGGTTGTTACAAGCAGTTAACATCCATTTTGTTAGTTGACCTCCCAAGGAAGGTTAATGCACTGAAATCTGGTCATTAAGTATAGTAACAAATGTTTTTTCAGGGAGGTTATTACTATCATAAACTCTAATCCATGGTTCACAGGCAGCAGTCTCCAGTGCAGTGCTCTGAGTAATGAAGAATTAACTATTTCTGAGCAGTTAATAAAGATTTTTCCCCCCCACCAATCAACATACTCTACATGATCCTTATAATTACTGGAAGCATTAAGCTCTGGCTAGGAGTGCCCCCATGTCAGACTAGAATTCCACTCTGAGTAAATGACAAATGGCAAACCTAATCCCATTTCACTTAGTTTTTTTTTTTTTTTTTCTAACATGTTCACTGAAATAAGAAATAATGGAATTGGTAAGTATTAGAAAAAGATGGTCCAGTACGAAGCGTTTGCTAAATGAGTATTGATGAGGTCTTTAGTCATATTTTATTGTGATGGAATATTTTATACTCTGGTTTAGTTCTTGCTAGAATCGACAAGTTAATTGGCTATAAACGGGCTTTTTTTTTTTTTTCTTCCTGCTTGCTTGTTTTATTTTGTTTGTCTTTTATTAAAAGGCGGATTCACCCACAGCAACACAGGAGATAGAGACTTGTGTGACAAACCCTAACATCCGCTTCATAAACAGTAAGAGGGAAAAGGTATAGCCTAACCTTTCTGAAAAGCCTCCGGGCGGGCGTGTTTTGCTTTTCGATGGAAAGGTCCGTCCAGAATTAATTAAAGTCGCTTTCCCGCTGAGGACCAAGCATTTGGCTCTACTTTGAAGGCTCCAAGAAAGTTGCCCACGTGGATTTCTCAGGGACCCCAAATTTAAAGCAGCATAGCCAGAGCAATGCAAACAGCAAATACACTGAGGCCCTGCCTCTGAAGACACAGGCCAGAGTTGACAGCATAAAATGCTTTCCCCCCAGTGCACTCATCAGTCACTCAAGTGGCATCAGCCTTCACCCTTACATATACCCTACACACCCTCATTTTTATTTTTATTTTGAGGTTTTTATTTATGTTTTACATTTATTTATTTTTGAGAAACAGAGCACAAGTCGGGGAGGGGCAGAGATAGAAGGAGACAGAGAATCCAAAGCAGGCTCCAGGCTTCGAGCCGTCAGCACAGAGCCCGACGCGGTGCTGGGGCTCACACACCGCGAGATCATGACCTGAGCCAAAGTCAGACGCTTAACCGACTGAGCCACCCAGGCACCCCAAGTTTTTTATTTATTTTGAGAGAGAGAACCCGCAGGGGAGAGGCAGAGAGAGAGAGGGTAACAGAGGCTCCGAAGCGGGCTCTGAGCTGACAGCACAGAGTCTGATGCAGGGTTCGAACTCAGTACCGTGAGATCATGACCTGAGCCAAAGTTGGGTGCCTAACCTACTGAGCCACCCCGGTGCCCCTTCATTTTTATTTTTTTTTATATACATTTTTTTTCTTTTTTTTTTTAACGTTTATTTTTGAGACAGAGAGAGACAGAGCATGAATGGGGGAGGGTCAGAGACAGAGGGAGACACAGAATCCGAAACAGGCTCCAGGCTCCGAGCTGTCAGCACAGAGCCTCACGCGGGGCTCGAACACACGGACTGTGAGATCATGACCTGAGCCGAAGTCGGGCGCCTAACCGACTGAGCCACCCAGGCACCCCCCTTCATTTTTATTTTTAACTTAAGCTAAGTCCTGTCTTTGGGGACAGATGCCTCCTGTATTGAACAGTGAGGAGGGAGAGAAACTATCCTTAGTCAAAATAAAAGAGACGTTGTCTTACAGAAAAGAAAATGTATTTTGGAAAGTTTTGCACTATACATGGGAGCTTTGCAAGGGGGGTCACGTACACTGACAAAATTCACCATCTCAAGCCTCTTTTGTGGACGACCCGACACCGTGTAGTTCCCTACATAGCCAGTAGGGCTGGGTTATCTGTGCGGGTTATGATTTGTAAGAGCATTTTGCATTTTTTGAGAACTCTACTTGCTTGAAGATAACTACATTAATGTCCCGTTCCTAGTGAAGGTGAAGTGACTTGGCCTTTTTAAAGCCTCAGTGTCCCCCTCTGTAAAACGGTATTATAATGTCTACTGAGGGGAAAACGAGCCACGATATAGATACCTGGGAAACAGAAGGACCAGGACATAGCAGTATGAATTTGCTTCACGCTGTGTTCATTGCTTTACGTATTTTACATTTTATAAAAGCGTCTGGATTCCTAAAACACCCCCCACAAAACCGTTTTGGGTTTCAAATCGGGATCCAGGGAGTAATACCTCGTGAGGCCGACTTCTGAGAACTCGGGAGCCCAGCTCATCCATCACAGCCCCAGCCTTGGACTCACAGCCTTTCCCCGGTTACCTCAGCCAGACATAAACTTTCCAACCTCTGTGTTCTCATTTCCCTAGTACTTTCCTAGTAGCGTTCTTCACACCCAGCCTCTGCTTGGAGTTATTTATAGACCATCTTGGATCTGTATTCTCAGCACTTAGTGCAGTGCCTCAAACAGGAGGAATAAAAGGGGTTTGTGAATTTCACGGACTCTCCCCTGTGGCAGTTTTTCTGCCTAACCCATGGCGGCTGCGCGAATGAATGAACCATGGTGGAGGTCATCTGTTCTTTCTTTCTTCTTTTGCAGCGTATCCTCCCTCCTACTTTTTTTTTTTTTTTTTTTTTTTTTTTTTACTTCTAAATTGAGTCTCTAAAAGTTTGCCCTGCCCCCTCCCCGCAGTATCTCATGGTCGATCACTTGGCTGGACGGTGTTTCTAAGCTGGGTGTTTGCAGAGCAGGGGTTTCCTGCACTTTGACAAGGTTTCTCCAGTGAATATGGTAAACAGGAAGCTGCAGATTGAGAGTCTGTAAAGACAATCAGAGTTGTCTTTTGAAGTCACCGGTTTCCCCATAGCTTTACTGCCGGCTCCCTTGTTCTTCATAGAAATCACGGAACAGGAAGGTTGACATTCCAGGATTACTAGTGATTTGCCATGTTGACCTTTGACATGCTCTTCAACCTCTTTGGACGTTAGTTTTCTCATCAATAATAATATCTTAGCCTTTTCTCACTGCCTCATGGGCGTGCTTGCTAGGCGAGTCACGTGATGGGGTACGCAAAGAACTCAGTCAAGAGAAAAGCCTAGTAGTGAAAATGCAACTCCTAGAACTAGATATTAAAAGAGGGTCAGGGGCGCCTGGTGACTCGGCCGGTTGAACGTCTGACTCTTGATCTCGGCTCAGGTCACGATCTCCTGATTCATGAGTTCGAGCCCCATGTCAGGCTCCGTCCGTGCTGACACTGCAGAGCCTGTTCGGCTTTCTCTCTCTCTCCTCTCTCTCTGCCTTTCCCTCATTCTCTCTCTCACTCAAAATAAATAAACATTAAAAATATAAAAGAGGGTTAGATAAGCTGCTTGACTTACTTTTTCTTAGTGATGAATGTGGTCTGCATCAATATATTAATAATCAGCAAAATTAGATTCACTTAAAAACAAAATATTATTAAAAGCAGATAGGAACCAAGGAAGGAAGGTTTGATGCATTGTTATAATAGAGTACGAATGTTGCTAGATTCACCGTCGTAACGCTCTGTGCCCTCCACCCTCGCCATGAAAATCCCTTACATTTGAAACGCTCTCCAATCCCCATGGTTTTCCTGGTTGGCTCAGTGGTGGAAACGGAGGCTGTCAGTTGAATACCTGCCCCTTCTCTCAGCACGTGCACTCGGTCATTATTTAACAGTGGGCAAATGGACTCAGGGACTTTCAGCAATTCCCGAACATACGTAATTTCCATTCTCACCACCAGTTTCGGCCAAGCCTATTGTGAAGTGGAGCAAACGAATTGAAGTACAGGGTTGACACTCCATTGACTACCGGTACTTTCCTGCTCCAGAGGAAGAGGAGGGTAAATGCCTGAAAACACACAGTTGAGAGAATAATTGAGATCGGGTTCAATGTCTTCATCCTCCGAGAATACGTGCGGGCGGGCGGGTGTTTGTACTCGCTCTTTCATAAAATGTGTGTTTCTGTTTTGATTCTGAAGCTTCCCTCTGCCGTGGGTAGGTTTCACAGAGGGGTTCCGGCTTGGAAAGGTTAACCGGGCAGAAATCAAGGCTTTGTGCATTTTTGTAAAGGTCACACTCATCAGCGGTTCCGGAAAGACTGCTGGGCAGGGCCCTGGTAACCACCCCATGATTGAACCGTGGCTCTGGGTTTCATTTCCTTAAGCACACGGCCACAGTCCCCGGTTGTGTCACCCAGAGATAAAGAGGCTGCTCAGTCACTTGAAATTCAATTTGTACATGACTCCAATCCAGCCCACCTCTTTCGTTCATGGTGTTTGGCAGCTAGCTGCTTGCTGGCACTCTTCATTTCAAATGCCTGAGCTGCAGGAAGCTGTTTAATAAATGGCATAGGTTTTGATTAATGTAACAAGCCGAAAATAGACCATGATGTAATGCATATCTCAGCAGGAATCACAGATCAAGTTGGACAGTTTCAAGGGGCCATGCTGGAGCAGGGAGTTTTCTACAAAGAAATGTATTTATGTTTTGATAGCACCTTGAAGGGTCAAGCCGTAGCCTGTGCACGTTTCGGACCTGGAAGCATGCCCCGTGGGTCTAGGAAAAGCGATTATAGCTGACCACACAAGAAGCTCCCCCCAAAAACTAGATTTTTTTTGGACATTGACTCAGGTCTCTGAAGAGTCACCTACACTTTACCAGGAGCCCTGGTATTATGATTATTTTTTAGTTTTTTAATCTTTATTTTTTTTTGAGAGAGAGAGAGAGAGAGACAGAGTGTGAGCAGGGGAGGAATAAAGAGGGAGACACAAAATCCGAAGCAGGCTCCAGGCTCTGAGCCGTCAGCACAGAGCCCGGCGCGGGGCTCGAGCCTACGAACCGCGAGATCATGACCTGAGCCGAAGTCGGACGCTCGACCGAATGAGACGCCCAGGTGCCCCAGGAGCCCTGGTATTGCTAAAACAACAACAAAAACAGCAGATGCTAACAGAAATGATAATAGTAAAATTCTGGTAGTGTGTGTAAACTCAGTTGCTAAAGTTATGCAGTTAGTTTCATCTAATGATGTCAAAGCTTCAGGTAGCCCTCTGATTAAAGGCTCTGATTTAAACTTTGCTTTCTCGGTGGGTAAAATAATTGGGACTCATACTGCTCGGTGCTGTACAGAAAGAACAGTGAAAAGAGAAACAATAGCCTTGTGTGCCAAGATCTCCTTGCATTTGCCGGGGAATGGTATATTATGTAAAAGAAATGTGGCAACATTGTCATTAATTAAGTGAGCAATAATGGAAGATTAAGAAAAGACTCTGGAATGTACTGAAAGGAAAAACTAAAGTAAATACATTCATTGCTTTTAATTACTGTTTGCCGTATCTATACGTGTGAGTTGCTTAACATCACTTCGGGAATTTAGTCTGAGTCTAACCCTGCTCAGTTAGGTTGGGGTGTGTGTGTGTGTGTGTGTGTGCGTGTGTGTGTGCGTGCGTGTGTGTGTGTGAGTGTATGTATGTTCGTGTATATTGGTGTATTATGTGTTGATGTACCTGTGTGTGTGTGCTCGTGTGTGTTTGTATATGTGTGTGTGTATTTGTGTGTGTGTGTTGGTGGGTGTGGGTGTGGGGGTACCTGTGCGTGTGTTGGTGTGTTGTATTCAGGGTCAGAAGTGGAAACAATCATCATCTCTTGCTACAAACACAATAAACTCTAGAAAATAATTCACATTTGTATTTTTCCCTGCAGGTAAATTTCACTTTCCCTCTATGAGAATTTGTGTAATTTATGAATGCTTTCACACTCCAGTTGCTGTAAAGAAGTTGACTTGTTAAGACTTACATTGCCTGTGAGGGAGAGCCAAAGTGAATACTGTTGGGCCTACTGAGTCACTTTTTCCTAGCGAACTCGTCTGTCTAATCAACGTGCTTTCTCATGGGGCATTCAACTCATACAAACAAGGTCGTAGAATCAATAAAAATAAGTTAATTTCAAACAGAGTAAAACTCTCCCAGCCACTGAGTCTAGTCCCAACCACACCAGCCATTTAACAACAGACTGTCAACAATGAAACAAAATCCGTCGTCATCATTCCATGACAACAAAAATCGCGTCAGTTGCGCTGTAGTGCGTTGAACGATGCCCCTCAAAAAGGTACGTTCCCCGGGACCTGGGATATGGCCTTATTTGGAAAAAGAGGTACTTGGCAGATGTTCTTTAAGATCTCAAAATGAGGTCATCCAGGATTAGTGTGGGCCCTAAAACCAATGCCGGGTGTTGTGAGGGAAGAGAAGGAAAGAAAACATACACACAAAGGAGAATTCAACATGGAGAAAGGGGCCAAAATGGCAGTGATGTGTCTGCAGGCCAACGAGCGTCAGAGAGTGTTAACACCTTGACTTTGGACTTCTGGAATCCAGAGCTGTGAGAGAGTAAAACTAACACCCACTTTGTGGGGATGGGTTATGGCGGCCCTGGAAAGCGGACACACGTATCTGAGAGCGTTAGATTTGTGTACACAGTGAAGAGAACAAGCTAGTTGAAAAGTGGGTTGGTCATATGTTGCAGGAAGTGTGCCTGCAAGTTTCAACTTCTTTAAATACACATTGTTGCTTCTTTGAACACTGCTCACTTAATATAGGTGTACATGAGATGTCTTACCATCAAAACACAGTTACGTGAAGAATAAGGATAAGGGATGCCTGGGTGGCTCAGTAGGTTGAGCGTCTGACTTTGGCTCAGGTCATGATCTTGCGGGTCATGAGTTCGAGCCCCAGGTTGGGCTCTGCGCTGACAGCTCGGAACCTGGAGCCTGCTTCGGATTCTGTGTCTCCCTCTCTCTCTGCCTCTTCCCAGCTTGTGCCCTGTCTCTCTCTCTCTCTCTCTCAAAAATAAATAAACATTAAAAAATAAATAAATAAAAGAATAAGGATAAGGGCCACCTGGGTGGCTCAGTCGTTTGAGGGTCCAACACTTGATTTCGGCTCAGGTCATGATCCCAGGGTTGTGGGATCGAGCCCCACTTTGGGCCCTTCGCTGAGCATGGAGCCTGCTTGAGATTCTCTCTCTCTTTCCCTCTCCCCCTCTCCCCCTCTCCCCTGCTCATGCTCTCTTTCAAAAATAATAAAGAAAAGAAAAAGAAAAAAGAACAGGATGATTATTATAGAATAAGCTAAGCAGACAATAGTGAGAAGAGGAAGGAAGAAGAGAAAATGTACCTGGAAACCCTGACCTGTAACAAACTAGAGAAGGTGAGAAGAAAACTAGCCCAGAAAGAAAGGAAATGGGTTGTAGGGATCTCAAGATCCAATAAAAGGAATACGGACTGTTTAGCCAAACTTAGTAAGATTTGTTTGAAAGGCAGTGATTCAAATCAACAAGTGATTGCAGAGATAAGTACACATACTTACAAGTGAAATGCAGTCTGGTCTGGCCCCACCGTGCTTCTCCGATGGGCACAAGCTCATATGTGATTGTAAATAAGAAAACATCGCTAATATCACAAGGAAGTCCTGTTAGTTCTTACATGAGTTTTTATTAATACGCATATATTTACATATAACACACACATATATATGAATTGGCTTCTGTGTTTCTGGAGACCGAGAAGTCCCATGACCCCCCATCTCCAGGATGGAATATCAGGAACTCCCAAGGTGTCATTCGTTCCAAGTCCAAAGTCCCAAGAACCAAGAGTGTGGACGTGTCAGTTTCAGCAGAGAGCGAATTTGCCATTCCTCTAACTTTTTGTTCTCTTCAGGCCCTTAGTGGATCGGACGGTGCCACCAGCCCTGGCGAGGGCAGCCTTCTTTACTTAGTCTCCCAGTTCAGATGCTGATCATCTCTTCCAGAAGCACCCTCACTGACCCACGCAGACATAATGTTTTTCTAGCTATCGGGGCATGCCTTAGCCCGGTCAAGTTGACATGTAAAGTGAATTATTCCTCCCACGAATGTTTTATGTCACCAAGTAACAAGAGCTGGATGGAGCAAACCACTGAGAAACAGAGTTTCCCACGTGATGGCCATTTGCCACACCGTCCTCTCCTTGACTCAGTTTAGTCAGAACTTGATGGAGGTGCTTTTGGCCCGGTTCTTCCTTACTCTTGGTATATTTTGTTCTCATCTCTGTACCGTAGCAACGTTCGTTCTTCCTTCGAGTCGCTTCCCTTGAGCACCTTTCACTTCTGTTTTAAAAAAAAGGATAAAATCCGGCGTGCCTTGGTGGCTCAGTTGGTTAAGCATCCAACTCTTAATTTTGGTTCAGGCCCTAATCAGACGTGAGATCAAGCCTCACACAGGGCTCTGGGCTGACAGCTTGGATCCTGCTTGGGACTGACTCTCTCTCTCTCAAAATAAATTTTTAAGAAACTTAGAAGGATAAAAAGGATAAAATCCTACGTTTGTTTAAGTATTTGTTGAGTGGGAATTTCAAATGTCTTTTTAACCATATTAGAATTTTTATTAAGATCTTTAACATGTTGGGGGCACCTGGGTGGCTCAGTGGGTTAAGCGTCCGACTTCAGCTCAGGTCATGATCTTGTGGTTCATAGGTTCAAGGTCTGCATCAGGCTCTGTACTGACAGCTCGGAGCCTGGAGCCTGCTTCGGATTCTGTGTTCCCCTCTCTCCCTGCCCCTCCCCCACTCGTGCTCTGTTTTCTCTCTCTCTCTCTTTCGCAATAATTAATAAACATTTAAAAAGATTTTTTTTTATTATAAAAAGATCGTTAACGTGTTCCTAGTGGGCTTTGGTTGCAAGGTTGCATACGTCTGAATGATCTGACCTGACCCTCTATACCCATTGGACCCTGTTATTTTCAGTGCTCAATTTTTCAGAACATGAAGTTTTTTCGGAACTCATAATGGCAGAAAAAATTGTATATGGCACCTTACTTTTAGACATTCTGTAAAACAGACAAAATAAATGGTCTTTGCTTTGCTACCCCCACCCACATTAATAATTGCCATGCTTTCAGAATAACCAACAGCAAAGACTACTCTTTGCCAAGTTTATTGTTCTGGAAAGAACAAATCGAACTTACTTTTCTGGGCACCAGAATCTTGATGGCGCTAATGGCGTGAGTCCAGCTCTGTCAAGGAAAGTCCCTTTTCATATGCCTGTACAGGTGTCCTTTACAAACATCTTGTAAAGGTCAGCAAAGCTGAAGAGTTGGTAAGAATTAAATTCATAATGTGACATGAACTAAATGTAATGAGTCCATTACATTTATACTATGTGGTTTAGATGCTAATTTCAGTATTTCGCTTGGTGAAATCCTTGGTCGGGTAGTGCTTAGGAGAAAATGATCGTGTTTGCCCCTGATCCCATGTGGGTCCCACATTGAATTGTGCCTCCCACGGATCCCTGCAAGACTGTCCACTTTGTTGTACCCGAACTGCCGTACCGACTGCAGACAATTTTTTTTCTTTCTTCAATTTAAAGTTGATTTTTTAAATGTTTATTTGTTTTTGAGAGAGAGACAGAGCATGAACTGGGGAGGGACAGAAAAAGAAGAAGACCCAGAATCTGAAGGAGGCTCCAGGCTCCAAGCTGTCAGTACAGAGTCCCGAAGCGGGACTCAAACTCACGAACTGTGAGATCATGACCTGAGCCGATGTCAGACGCTTAACTGACTGAGCCACCCGGGTTCCCTTAAGGTTGATTTTTAAGAGTCTTCTTTGTATATTAATAGAGTCAGATTATCTCAATTTGTATTTGAAAAGTATCGTCAAATCGTGGTCTCACATTTGGACAGGCTTTCATATCCAACCATGGGATTAAAATAGTGATAATAAAACTACAAGCAATAAGAGGCTCTTGGCAGACAAAGTTACATACATGCAATGTTTCCTAATTCAAATCATCTCATAACTTGAGCTAGACTTTTTAACAAGAATTGCGCTCAAATTTCCATGCAAAAAAAGGTGCACAGATGCTCATTTATGCGTGCAAAAAACATATCTGACCTGATCATAACTGTTTGGTGCTAGTAAAATAAAATGGGACCATATAAATGGCCCGCCTGACCACTTAGACCTGACAAAACAACCCTACACCAAAACTAATCATCGTCGCGATATTCATGCACTGTGGACTCGGTCAAAGAAATGTGTGTTTGGGCTTGATGGCCTTTGTGTTTTCTGGAACTTTGCTTTTCTTTTCTCTGGATCCTGCAGAGCTGACACGACCCCCTTGGAAGTCTGTGGTAACCTGAAGATCAGCTCTGATGCTTTGGAGTGGGTTGGACTGGAAAGGAGATGTGAGCTCATTAAGCGCTCACATTGTTGTGCCATTTGCATTTGATTCCAATGGTTGTTGAAGGACTTGGGCCTCTCTGTTTATAGATTTCAAAGGTAACGTTACAAGATACCATCTCCGTGCTGTAGTCATTTGGGGGCTAGTGTCCTGGAAGGGAATAAAGGTTTTCCAGCAATAAAAACAATGAATATTGTTATCGCTGGCTTACAAGAATGTAAGTATTCCCAAAATGTAGTGAATGTATCCCTTTCTTCTTTTGGAGACCTTCCATTTATGTTCTTGAACATCTGGCTGCAAATTTCATTCACCCGGTACTTCCCTCCACATACAGTGTCGCACAGCTTTCTGTATCTTACTCAATTGAACAGCACGTGTTGAACACCATCCGTGTGCCGTGTTCAGCATGCCAGGAACTCAGGATGTAGCAATGAGAAAAATAGTTGACATTACAGGGGACATGACAGAGAACTGACACTCAGGATACTGAAAAAGAAGACAATAGGATAGACAGCAAGAATGAGCGAGCACCTCCTTAACACGGAGTGGCCGAGGAAGACCTCTCTCATTGTGTACCATCCGGGCAAAGGCTGGAAGAAGCCAGCAATGCAGAAGTGCAGGCATCAAGCGCAGCATGTGCAAAGGTCCTGAGGAAAACACAAATTTAACTTGGTCATTATTGGTTTGTGTCCCCTCCCACGCTATTATACACAGAGGTATCACGTCATCCGGGAAGTACCCATTGTGTGTTTATCTTTAATAAAAGATGATTTAAAATAATATCAACGTGACCAATAGCTGATATCTGTTGCTCTTAGTATACTCCAGAAGTTCTTCTAAATACTTTGCCTGTGCCACCTTATATCTCGCAACGGACTTGCAAAGTAGTTATTAAAGAAACCGAGATTCGAGGTGAGGAAGTAAAGTGCCCAGTGTTACGCGGCTGATATACCAAACTGGCTGATCTGGAATGTGAACCTAAGCATCCTGAAGTTAACCACCATCCCCCACGGTTAACCACCTGATATGGTCTGAATTGTGTACCCGAAGCCCCCATGCTCCAAACTGTAACTGCCTTGCAGAGAGCGTCTTTGAAGACAGGATTGAGTTAGAATGAGGGCATTAGGGTGGGCCCTAAGCCAATATGCCTGGTGTCCTCATAAGAAGAGGAAATTTGGGCACAGAAGCAGACACGGAGGAGAGACCGTGTGAAGACACAGGGCGATGACAGCCATGTATAAGTCAAGGTGAGAAGCTTCAGAAGAAGCTGAATCCTTGATTTGGGCTTTCAGCCTCCAGGACTCTGAGAAAAGACGTGTGTGGTGCTTTGTTACGGCCGCACTGGCAAAGGCATATGCCGTCCTACTACAGAACATAAACGAAGAACGTTTCTTTAACAGCAATTTCATGAAAAGGGAAAGAAGAGGCTTAAGCCTGGGTCATTTATCTGTGTGTCTAACTCTGCCCTTTACAAGTAGTGAAAAAGGAAGCACGGCTAATGCTCTATCCCTTCATTGTCTGTGCTCAGAACAGGGTGTAAATGATGCAAGAGGACTGATCTAGACTTTTCTAAGTCAAGAGATTTGTCCTGCCTACCCAGCTACTATTTGGTCTGGTGGTGGTGGTCATCATCTTCTCCTTCTCCCTCTCCTTCTCCTTCTCCTTCTTTTGAATATATTTTTTAATGTTTATTTATTTTGAGAGAGAGACAGAGGATAAGCAGGCGAAGGTCAGAGACAGACAGACAGACAGACCGACAGACAATCTGAAGCAGGCTCCAGGCTCTGAGCTGTCAGCAAAGAGCCCAAAGTGGGGCTCAAACTCACGAAGCATGAGATCATGACCTAGCTGAAACCAAGAGTCAGATGCTTAACCGACTGAGCCACCCGGGCGCCCCTGGGGCAGAATCCTTGAAGCCTCCCCTGACGACTGATTCAGGTGTTTCTTCCCTAGATTACCTTGAGTGAGACACCTTCTCATGAATGGCTTTTTTTTTTTTAATTTTTAAAAAATATTTATTTATTTTTGACAGAGGCAGAGGCAGAGTGCAAGAGGGGCATGGGTAGAGAGAGAGGGAGACACAGAGTCCCAAGCAGTCTCCAGGCCCTGAGCTGTCAGCACAGAGCCCGACGTGGGGCTCGAACCCATATACCGTGAGACCGTGACCTGAGCTGAAGTCAGATGCTTAACCAACGGAACCACCCAGGCCATTCACCCGTGAATGGCTTTTTCTGGTCTCCTAGGGGATAGACTGCCACAAAGTTTGACTAGCAGCTTTTCATCCGTTTAGTAAGTCATGGCCGTGACCTCGCAATATTTAGATCTCAGCTCTGGGGAGACTCTCCCTTGGCTTCTCTCTCTCTCAGCCACGGTGTAAGGGACATAGTACAGTGTTAGAGTATTATGTGCTAGTATGTCTGCTCTTCCTACTTTCTTCAGAGTTCTCTTTACCTCCTACTAACAGATACCTCATTACTCCAGTCCCCTCTTAAATTAGAAGTTCTTTATATTGAACTTTTCCTACTCAAATTACTATGTGGCTTCTCTCTCCTGATTGCACCATGACTGATACCGTACTGAAGGTTTTGTTTGAGGTTCCAAGATAGATTGTCATAAGGGGAAGAAGAATAACATCACTTTTTACTTCAAACAAAAAGTCACCCTCACTCTGACACTCGTAATCCCGGAGAACGTGAGCTTCAGACCATGACTTCTTTGGCTTGGTTTCCATTGGTACCTGCAGCTCATGATTGACGACCCATGATGGGCCACACGGTTCACAGAGTC
This sequence comes from Herpailurus yagouaroundi, assembly GCF_014898765.1. Taxonomy (NCBI): domain Eukaryota; kingdom Metazoa; phylum Chordata; class Mammalia; order Carnivora; family Felidae; genus Herpailurus; species Herpailurus yagouaroundi. Next base: position 13,087,554 of record NW_024412423.1, on the reverse strand, counting down.
TATGAAGTTGAGGTCCCAAAAACAGTGATAATGCATGCCCCTTCTCCCCCTTGCCACCTACTCCCCTCTTAAAACCAACCCCATATCACCGCCGTATCCCTAGCCCGAACAGCCTTTTGTTTTGTCATTAAAATTTTAAGATCACTGCCTTCTGAACTACATTAATCTCTGTGAATGTTTTTGAATGCATCAGAGAGGATTTTTTGTTCTCTTCAGTCCTCATGTGTTTATCCTAAGTCCTGACTTTACATTCCTGCTCTTTGTTTATCATGAGTCCTTGCTACATACTCCAGGACTCTAAAATTAAATATGTGCATACACAGGTATGCCTCGTAGATATTGCGCCGTTGGTTTCAGACCACCACAATAAAGTGAATATTGCAATAATTCAAATGAATATTTTGTCTTTCCAGTGCATTAAAAACTTAGGCTGACACGGTACTGTCATTCATGAAATGCGCAATAGCGCGACGTCTAAATAAACAACATATATTCCTTAATTAAAAATCCTTTATTGCTGAAAAATGCTAACTGCCTTCAGAGCTTTTGGCAAAGCGTCATCACTGGTCACAGATCACCATAACAAATATGATAATCGTGGGAAAGTTTGGAATATTGCACAAATCACCCAAATGTGACACAGAGACATGAAATGAGCAAATGCTGTTGGAAAAAAGGCACTGATAGACTTGCTCGATGTAGGGTTGACTCAAACCTTGACTTGTAAAAGGTGCAGTTCTGCAAAGTGCAGTAAAACAAAGCACAACCAAAGGGGGCATGCCTGTATATTCACATATATACATATAAATACATGTCCGGTTGCTGTCCTTTCTCGATCATTCTATGCTGGCCATCCTCTTCTAGTCGCATTTTCTTATAGCTGTCTGCAATTTTAAATGCTCTAAGAGGCTGTGGTTGCTAGCTTTATTTGTCTCTTGCTGCAGACGTTAACAGTCGCGAGCACGTTGTTTAAAACACAGATCCCGGGGCACCCGGGTGGCTCAGTCAGTTAAGCCTCCGACTTTAGCTCAGGTCATGATTTCATGGTTCCTAAGTTCGAGCCCCCCATGGAGCTCTCTGCTGTCAGCACAGAGCCTGCTTCAGATCTTCTGTCCCCCTCTCTCTCTGCCCTTCCCCTGATCACACTCTGTCTTGATCTCTTTCTCTCTCAAAAAGAAATAAACAAAGAAATTATATACACATATATATACACATATGTATATATATATATGTATATATATGTGTGTGTGTGTGTGTGTGTATATATATAAATGTAAAACACAAATCTATTATCTGAATCATTCTGTTGGTAGTTTACTGTGATAGCATAAGGTTGATCTAAAAGTGCCCTGCCTCCTTTCCAAATGCCACCAGTTTCTAGTACATTCATACAATGACCTTCACTTGGGAAATCTTAGAAAAGGTGCATTTGAGTGACGTCAGACTGTGCCTCACTCGGTCGAGCTCCTGCGTATTGTTAAGTATAGGGCGTGCTTAATATTGGATATATTGGTGCCTTTCATCTTTCAGTATAAATTCATTTCACGGCGTCCAGGAAAAACTATATAAATTTTCATTAAAGAAAACACTGTATGATGACAGCACTAAATGAATCATCTGCAATCACTTTTTAAAGGCTTGATTTATTTCCTGCACTTGGGAGGCACTATGTTGTGAAAATATTTTCACTAACAAGTATGAAATATTGCAATATATATATTTCTACACGCTGCATGTGGCTGTATAATATGTTTCATTTTGGGGTGTATCGGCACACACGTGCCTATCTCTAGGGGGCCCTCCAGGTAATGTCTTGGTCACATTTACTTCTTTACTGGAAAAAAAAAAAAAAGAGGGAAACAAATTGGCCGGGCAGCCTAGAGGAACATCAAATTCATCATAGCTGAAGATAATATTTTCCTGAAATGATTCATACTCTCACCTTCCTGCACCAGTTTTCTCCACCCAGTGACATGGTGACATAGCGAAGTGTCACTGAAGTGAAGGCTATTTCATTTAGCCTTGAGCAAACACAGAAGCCGAAACGTGGATACACAGTTCTTTCTCCTTCCAGAAGACAAGGTTTTTGTGCGTGTGTAACTAGAGCTAAGCTCTAGAGAGCTGCTGCATGATAAGAGGTTGGTTTGGAAACGCGTGCAGTGGAATGACTTGAATAACAAAATCCCAGACAGACTCTTTCTGCGCTAACTGCATTCGCCCTCTGCAAGGAGATCAATGCTTCAGCCTCTGCCAGCTTCATCCCATCTCATTTCCCGGGCAGCACCAAAAAGGCGCCCTGCTCCACTGTAAACTGGAGGTTAGAAAAGTGTGACGGTATCAAATTTGTACCTTCACCAAGACCGCATGTTAAACAGACGCACAATAATGTATTCCCGGTGTGATGGAAGCCTGCACGAGCAGGTCGGGTCCTGTTTATGTGCAGTTTCTCAGTAAACGGCAGAGAAGCCAAAGATAAGGCTGAGATGCATTGCCTACGTTTGCGTAATCCCCCAAGATATTCCCAAATGCAGTAGAGCTTCCTTTCGGGGTGACTTGAAATGCAAAGTCAACACGTAAAGAAATGATTCTCTTCCTAAATTCACAGACTGACTGCAGCCCTTCTGATTAAAAATTGCCTTAACGCATATACTTGGAGAAGGTGGGTGGTTGGAAGGCTGTAAAAATCGTGATCTAAAAAAAAAAAAAAAAAGTGTATTCTGCAGATGACCCAAGTTCTGATCTTCCTGAAAGTCGTGGAATTTCACCTCATCTGTGTGAGTACTAACAGCCAACTGCAAGATGAAAATACCCCACAAAAGGGGCACCTGGGCACCTCACCCGTTTAAGCGGCCGACTTCGGCTCAGGTCATGATCTCGTGGTTCGTGAGTTCAGGCCCTGGGTCAGGCTCTGTGCTGACTGCTCAGAGCCTGGAGCCTGCCTCGGATTCTGTGTCTCCCTCTCTCTCAGCCCTCCCCTGCTCATGCTCTGTCTCTCTCTCTCTAAAAATAAAGAAACGTTAAAAAAAAAAAAAAACATTAAAAAAGAAAATACCCCCAAAAGGCAACTTCGCCTCTTCACAAATTTCAGCATGCTGCTAGTGAGGGGAGAGGCAGAGCTGACCTCCCGTATTAAGTTTTCTTTTCCTCATTCCGCTTTCAGCATGGGGAATGTGTCACATTACAACCAAAACTTCAAGTCTGCTTTTGAAAAAAATATAAAATAAGCCTTTTCCTACCAAGACTAGATAAATGATCACACGGCGGCTTGCCTTTCGAGCAGAATTTGCTCCGAATCTGGGGTTGCCCAGGTGCTCACTTCATTATTAAAGAGGACTGTCACAGCTCACTCCACACATACCCAGGAGCAGGGTCCTCTCTCAACACACCCATCCATAATCTCTGCTTCCTCTGTGCAGACGATATCTGGGGCACCTTTGGGTAGACCCATATCCAGGATTAACAGTAACTACTTCCCAGACTTACGGTAGAAACGGACTTCATGGGGCAGATCTACCCTGCTAGCTAAGAAATAAGAGCGTGTTTCCAAGTTACCTCATCAGCGGCCATTTTCCTAGTGAAAGATTAACCAAGCTGATCCATTTTCCAGGGGCTAAAAATAAAAAGTAAATTGTCTGTTCCAAACGCCAAAACTTACCCCAAAGGTCGTCGCCCCTCCTTTAAATCATTCACGAAGACTTTTGAAAAATTAAGTAGAAATTGTTTCCCACTGTAAAGTTGAATGAGACCAGGCCAGCCTTACCCACTAAAAACTGACGGACGTATCTTGGTTTCCCTCTATGTTTCTCTACCGCCATATGCAAAAGACACTTTTTAGTTGCAGGCCCTGGCAATAAAATGGATTTTTGATTTAGTACTGTCATTTATAAGTGTGGGTAATATTTTCAGTTGATTATGAGGTGACATTAATTACATAAATATTTAAAAGACACTGTTCTAAGACTCATTATTAGTTTTTATTAAAAGCAATTTATATATCCCATATAGTCATCTGGAGGTATTTGAAACAGATATTGGAACGGATTTTTTGAAAGCAAAGAATACATTTCTTCTGTCCCTGTCCGGAGAACTTTCCTCATGGAGCATTTTCTTCACCAAAGTCTCAGAAAGTCGTGTTTTTATAACTTGGTGCCGTTGATTCTGTGACAATAGTCTAAATAAACATCGTGAAGTCATTCGATAATGAATAAGTAGGAGGAGACACCACTGTTTAACCTCCACACTATGCTAATGAGTAGGGTGATAGACTTTGCTGTGCCGAATAATGGAACTTTTATTCTATCCCAGTGGGACTGGCTCCAGGGCCTCCTGGGAAGATTTGCCAGGCTGGTCTATGTGCAGCTCCCGAGGGCACTTTACAGAGCTTCCAGAATCTTGTTACAGCACATTTATCAAAGGAAGTCACAATCTGGATGAAGACCACATTCCCTCCCTCTTTGCAATAGGAAGCATCCCTGTATGTTACTTTCATTTTACTTGTCCTACCTAGGTAAAATAGAACAGTAATCTGGGAAAATAGCTGTTAATACAAAGATCTACAACACTGAGAGAATGTCATCCCTTAGGCCATTTTAATACTGTCAGACAAAAAGTATATTTTCCTTATAAAGCCTGAACGTGCCAGCATATTATTATACACAGCGTAAAGTTAAGGGTGTTTGAACAGTGAAAATAGAAAGCATTCGTAGTTATTCAACCCTGAATACTTAGGACATTTCATTTCTTTTTACAGCAACCATATTCAGTCAATAAAAGATCAAATGCTTTTGGTTACTGGACTGAAAAAAATCAAATCCTCCGAACTTTTAGCACTTGATGTTCCTTGAGCATTTGCTCTCAGCTATAGCTCATTAAATGAGCTGATCCACCAGTGACTCTATAAATTGAAACAAAAGCAAAGAGCTCTTTTTTTTTTTTTTTTTTTCCCAAGTAACTGGCCCCAAAGTGAAACACACTTAAGTCTGGTTGTTTACAGATGTTTTCTTCCACATAGTCGGTACTCTACAGAGTAAATGCGTGTCGTGCGTGAAACTGGAAATCTTTCAGTAACAATCTAATTAGGACTTCTCTGGGTAGGAGTGGTAGAATCATGATTATTCATTGATAACTTGATGAGATCAAGGGCAGATCATGAGAAAGGTAAAGGAAGGTAGATAAACTGGGCAGTTTGCAATGACCTGCGTGTACTTAATGTTTTGTTTTGTTTTTAATGTTTTTATTTTATTTATTTATTTTTGAGAGAGACAGAGCGCGAGTAGGGGAGGGGCAGAAAGAGAGACAGAATTTGAAGCAGGCTCCCGGCTGTGAGCTATCATCACAGAGGCTGACACGGGGCTCGAACTCACAAACTGTGAGATCGCTACCTGAGCTGAAGTCAGATGTATAACCCACCGAGCCACCCAGGTGCCCCTGTAGTTAACAGTTTTTGTTGAATGTTATTCATTTTATTTCACTTCATGTAAAAATATAATGTTAGGCATTCTTCCAGGAACTTTACAATATAGTATGTAAACAACTCTGTGAAATGAGTATTATCACTTACTCTCAGATTAAAAGTGATCAACTAGGTCACAAAATACACAGAGCTAATAAGCAACAGAGGTAGGACTTGAACCCAGTGAAAATTAGCCTAGAGTTTATTCTCTAGACCGGTACACTATACTACCTTTTGTCTCTTTCTTAAGAAGTCCTAAATTAAGAAGCTTTTTTTCTTACGCTAAATGAGGATTTTCAACAAATTTGAAGTGGATTGGTCAATATACAGCAGCCAAGGGATTCACATCACCCATTTCTGCCGTCGTCTTACAACATAACCTATTGAATAAGATGTAAACCTAACATCCTCTGTCTGCTGGTACATGTAATTAATGATTCCTTCATTTTGTTTTGTTTTTGTGTGTATTTTTTTAAGCTTTGTTTTGACAGAGAGAGAGAGCGTGAGTAGGGGAGGGGCAGAGAGAGAGGGACAGAGAGAGGGACAGCCTCCCAAGCAGGCTCCATGCTGTCAGCACAGAACCCGACACAGGGCTTGAACTCGCAAACTGTGAGATCATGACCTGAGCCGAATCAAGAGTCGGATGCTTAACCGCATGAGCCACTCAGGCGCCCCAATGATTTTTTTTCATTTTTAAAACCACATGTCAATCTGAGAGGTGATCCTGAGGGTAACGTTACAGATTTTCTATTCCAATCGTTACTTCTCCTTGACTTTGTATCCCTAACTCAAAGAAAAGGTTGCCAACTGTTGGGTCTTAACCAAGGCAAGATGGTATTTCAATAACAGCTCTTCAGTAGTCTCTAAACACAGAGGTTGGCTGTAGGGTTCAGTTTTACTAGTATATTCTAGTGCTGTTGTCTTAGGAACCCAAGTTATGTGGGTTATCTGCTAGATATTGTGGAGCTAGAGCCATTATAAAATTCTCCAGTCTGAGTCACTGTAGATGGAAAGCACATATTCCGTTGCCACAAAGTAAAATTCATTCGTTCGACAGCTAGTGAAGGAGCACCCACTAAAAACCGTGGTTACAAAAGTTACTGACACGTCCTATCAAAATCCCAGCTGACTTTTTGCAGAAATTGCCAAGGTGATCACACCATTCATGGGGAATCTCAAGGGATTTACAATAGTCAAAACAACCTTGAAAAAGAAGAAAGTTGGAGGACTCCCGTTTCTTGATGGCAGAACCTAAGTACAAATCTCTAGTTATCAAGCTCGTGTGCCACGGCTGCGAGGATGGGCGTGTAGATCAGTGGAACAGAACTGAAATACAGAAACAAACCCTCAAAATTACAGTCAATTGATTTTCAACAAGGAGTCATGAGCATTCAGTGGGGAAATAATTGTCTTTTCGAGAAAAGGTGCCAGGACAGCTGTGTATCCACATTCAAAAGAATGAAGTTGGAACCATACCTCCTATTTCACACCACAGATGAAAATAAACTCAAACTAGACTAAAGATCTAATCGTTTTTTGTTTTGTTTTGTTTTGTTTTTTAATTTTTTTTAACGTTTATTTATTTTTGAGACAGAGGGAGGCAGAGCATGAACGGGGGAGGGGCAGAGAGAGAGGGAGACACAGAATCGGAAACGGGCTCCAGGCTCCGAGACGTCAGCACAGAGCCCGACGCGGGGCTCGACCTCACGGACCACGAGATCGTGACCTGGCCGAAGTCGGACGCTTAACCGACTGCGCCACCCAGGCGCCCCTAAAGATCTAATGTTTAAAATAAACTAAATAAACTGTGAAACTCTCCGTAGGAAACATAGGTACAAACCTTCATGACCTTGCATTAGCCCATGATTTCTTGGCCATGATAGCAAAAGCACAAGCAAGTGAAGAAGAAAAAATAGATAATGTGCACAAGCAACTGAAGAAGAAAAAACGGATAATCTAGACACCATCAAATAAAAAATTGTGTGCTTCACATGACAACATGAAAAATGTGTAAAGATAGTCCACAGTATGGGAGAACATATTTGCAAATTGTATGTCTGATAAGGGACTTCTATCTAGAATATATAAAGAACTCTTACAACTCAATAATAAACATACAAATAACCCAACTAAAAGGAGCCAAGGATCTGAATAGACGTTTCTCCAAAGAAGGTATACAACTGGTCAGTAAGTACATGAAAAGATACTTGGCATGATTAATCATCAGGATAATGCAAATCAAATCCACATGGTATATCATGTCACACTAATTAGAATGGCAAGAATTTTTTTACAAATACGTTGGCAAGGATAAAAAGAGACGAGAACTCTGAGGCACTGCTAATGGAAATAGAGAATAGTGCAGTTCCTTGGGAGAACAGTCTAACAGCTTCTCAAACAATTAAGTACATGGTTGTCCTATAATCCAGCAATTTCACTCCTAAGTGTGTACCTACAAGCATTGAGCTGCAACGTCCACACAGAAACCTGTACACAAATATTCGTAGCCGCGCTACACACAATAGGAAACAGTAGAAACAACCCAAACATCCATCAACAGAGTCACAGAGTGCAGCCTATCCATACAATGGAATATTGTTTGGCCAAAAAAAAAAAAAAAGAAAAAGAAAAAGGGAGGGGCGAGCAAAGTGTGGATATTTACTGTGACATAGATGAATCTTGACAAAACTCTGTTAAGTAAAAGAAGCTCGTCACAAAGGACTATGTATTCCATGATTCCGTTTATGTGCAACATCCAGAATAGGCAAATCTGCAGAGACAGAAGCAGATTGGTGGTTGCCTAGGGCCGGAAGAGAAAGGGAGAATGGGGGAGTGATGGCTAGGAGGGATGGACTTTCTTTTGGAGACCTTGACAGTGTTGTAAATTGATTGTAGTGATGGTTACACCAGTCTGCAAATATCCTAAAAGCCGTTGAATTGTGTGCTTTAAATGGCTGAATTATGTAATACAGGAATTATCTCTCAACAAAGCTGTTTTTTTTAAAATAGCGAGCCAGGGGTGCCTCGGTGTCTCAGTCAGTAAAGCATCCGATGCTTGATTTTGGCTCAGGGCATGTTCGCATGGTTCTTGGGACGGAACCTTATGTAGGGCTCTGCCCTGACAGCACAGAGCCCGCTTGCGATTCTCTCTCTCTGCCCCTCCCCTAACTCACGCATGTGCCCTCTTAAAATAAATAAATAAACATTTAAAAAATAAAAATAAATAGAATAGTGAACTATACAGATAAAAATCCCTGCCTCTCTGGTACTTATCATCTAGTAGGGGTAATAATATGGCAGGTGAACATAGCAGCTATAAAGAAAAATCTGGATTAGAGTGGTGGGGGGATGTCGTAGTGAGGTACTAGCTTATAGAGGGAGGCCACTGGAGCTCTAATGAACCGAACTGGAGAGCTCTATATGGTACAAAGAACACTGCCAGGAGTGTGTATTTTATTTTGCATGAGATGGGACACCATTAGAGGGGTCAGAACAGGGAACTAAAGGGACAGGATTTCTGTTTAAAAGGATCACGCCATCTGCTGTGTTAAGAAGTGGTTATTGGTGGAGGGGTGCCTGGGTGGCTCAGTCGGGTGACTCGATTTCAGCTCAAGTCATGATCTCTTGGTTGTGAGATCAGGCCCCATGTTGGGCTCCACACTGAGTGTAGAACCTGCTTGGGTTTCTCGCTCCCTCGCTCTCTGCCCCTCCCCCTGCTTGTGCGCGCTCTCTCTCTCTGTCAAAATAAATAAGTAAACATTTAAAAAGAATAGGTTATCGGTGGGCAAAAGAAGAAACGGGGAGGCCAATTAAGAAGCTATTTCAAGGGTGCCTGGGTGGCTCAGTCGGTTGAGCGTCCGACTTCGGCTCAGGTCATGATCTCACGGTCCGTGAGCTCGAGCCCTGCGTCGGGCTCTGTGCTGACAGCTCAGAGCCCGGAGCCTGCTTCGGATTCTGTGTCTCCCTCTCTCTCTGCCCCTCCCCTGCTCATGCTCTGTCTCTCTCTGTCTCAAAAATAAATAAAAACATTAAAAAAAAAAAAAAAGAAGCTATTTCATTGGCACTTGAGTGGCTCAGTCGGTTATGTCTCCGACTCTTGGTTTCGGCTCAGGTCATCATGTGGGCGTTCTGTGAGTTGGAGGAGCTCCGCATGAGACTCTGTGCTGGCAGGGCGGAGCCTGCTTGGGATTCTCTGTCTCCCTTTCTCTGCCCCTCCCCCACTCACACTGTCTCTGTGTCTTTCAAAATAAATAAACTTAAAAAAAATTTTTTAAATGAAGCTATTTCCATTACCTAGGCAAAAATCATGGTGACTTGGACCGAAATGGTAGTAGTAGACATGGTAAAAATAGTTGAGATATATTTTGGTAGAAGGAGATTCTAGAGATTGGGCAGGCGCGATTTTGGATTTGGGAGGCAAGAGGAGTCAAGGATGACTCCAGAGTTTTTTAACCTGAACTGTCTGAAATATGGAGTCATTTTCTGAGATGCTTCCCTTGGTTGCAGAGTGGTAGAAGGGTGGAGGGAAGGATCAAATTGAAATGATAAATTACAGTCCAAACACGAATCACATCATAATCAAAGTGATTATTCAAATGACACCAACAAAGGTACACCATACTTAAAATTCTATTCCAAAAGAAACTCAGTTACTACCGGACTCAAAAATAACAAGGCACATTAGAGCATTTAAATTGTTTAAATATTAGTAATTCGTGTTTCACAAACCACAAAAGTAATGCATGTTTTTTTTTAAAACAAAACTCAAGCGGAGCACCTGGGTGGCTCAGTCGGTTGAGCGTCCGACTTCAGCTCAGGTCATGATCTCATGGTTCCTGAGTTTGAGCCCTGCATCAGGCTCTGTGCTGATGGCTCAGAGCCTGGAGCCTGCTTCAGATTCTGTGTCTCCCTCTCTTGCTGCCCCTCCCTCACTCACACTCTGTCTCTTTCTCTCTCTCTCTTTCTCTCTCTCTCAAAAATAAGTAAACATTTTTAAAAATTCAAGTAATATGAAAAGAATAAAACAAAATAATGGACTTTCCCTCTCCCTTTGACAGGGGTAACCACCTTTAGTAAGTTAGTGTTTTGTTCTTACTGGCCTTTCATAGGCATATATTCAAGTATTACATGAGATATTAAGGAATATTTAATAACGCAAATAAAAATGCTTTGAAAATGTCCTATTTTACAAATGCACTAAAAATGTGAGTATTTACAAAAATTCAGTTGTCGTACAACTTGATAGAAAATAACTATTTAATAGAATCAGGCCATGTTAAAAAAACAAGAAAACACATAAGAATATATTTTGATGCTCAAGATCACATTGTAAATTTAAATACAAATTTTAGAGGTTAAGCTAGTTTACTTTTTTTAAGTTCAGGTATCTCAGTCTGGTTCTTTATACCATTTTTGGGGGTGTTGGTCTCTCCCTCTCTTTTTTTTTTTTTAATTTTTTTTTAAGGTTTTATTTATTTTTGAGACAGAGACAGAGCATGAACGGGGGAGGGGCAGAGAGAGAGGGAGACACAGAATCGGAAACAGGCTCCAGGCTCTGAGCCATCAGCCCAGAGCCCGACGCGGGGCTCGAATTCACGGACCGCGAGGTCGTGACCTGAGCTGAAGTCGGACGCTTAACCGACTGCACCACCCAGGCGCCCCTCCCTCTCTTTTTTAACAGACATTATTTGTGAGAGCACCTTTAGGTTTATAATAAAAGTGAGTGGAATGTACAGAGAGTTCTACATACTGCCTATCTCTCCCCACATGCAACCTCGTCCGCTATTGATATCCTTAACCATGGTGGTACATTTGTTACAATGGATTAACCTCCATTGACATGTCATTAGCACTGAAAGCCCATAGTTTACATTGCATTTCCTTTTTGGTTTTGTTCCATTCTCTGGGTTTTGACAAACGTATTGACGTATATCCACCATTATATCCTAATAGTTTCACTGCCTTAAAATCCTCTGTGCTCTGCCTATTCATCTTTCCCTCCCCTGCCCAGTCTCTGGCAAGTGCTTGTGTTTTCCTGTCTTCACAGTTTTGCCTTTTCCAGCATGTCGTGTAGTAAGAATCCTTCAGTGTGGAGCCTTTTCAGATGGGTTTTGTTCACTGAATTACGTGCGGTTATGTCTCTTCCCTGTCTTTTTTGGGTTTGATCGCTCGTTTCCTTTTGAACGCGGAGTAATATTCTGATAATGTCTGTATGTACCACAGTCCGTTTATCCACTCACCTCCTGAAGGATATCTTGGTTCTTTCTGAGTTTTGGAAACTTTGAATAAAGCTAGTATAAACATCTGTGTGCAGGTTTGTGCACGGACATAAATTTTCACTTCGTTTGGCAATGGAATATTACTCGATCAAAAAGAGTGAAATCTTGCCATTTACGACATGGATGGAACTAGAATGTATTATGCTAAGCAAACTAAGTCAGTCAGAGAAAGACTCATGCCGTATCATTTCACTCATAGGTGGAATCTAAGAAACACAACGGACGAACATATGGGAAGGAAAGGAAAAATAAGATAAAAACAGGGAGACAAACCATAAGAGACTCTTAAATATGGAGAACAAAATGAGGGTTGCTAGAGGACAGTTGGGCGGGGGGGATGGGCCAAATGGATGATGGGATTGTTGGGATGACCCCTGGGCGTTATATACAAGTAATGAATCACTAAATTCTATTCTGGAAACCATTATTACATTCTATGTTAACTGACTTGCATAAAGTTTTAAAAAAAAGATTTTTTTTCACTCATTTTGGTAAGTAGCAAAGAGTGCTGTAGGGGAGGGGACATTTTCCTTAACCCTCTTAGGATCCCTGGCTGAGCCTGAAAATTCAACCTACTAACACAGATTGATAGGAGAAAAGCATACAAATGTCTTTAGTATAAAGTTTTATGTGGCATGGAAGCCTTTCTGTGGAAAAAAGACCCCCCCCCCAACATGGTTAAATCTGAGGGTTTTTTTATGCTAGTTTTAATGAAGAATGGAAAGTTGTGGAAAGATAAGGTAAGGCCAAGATTGTGAGGTGAGTGGAAATGGGGAAATTCACCAAGCCCTGTTCATTCAGATTCCTGTCTCTGTCCCTCCATCTTGAGAGATAAGGATGCTTTTCCTCTCGGTATAGAGGGGGCGTCTCTCACAGGAGACGCCTACACATGCCATTTTTCAAATTCCTTTAGCCTGAAATATTCAGCACGCCGAGGGCCCTTATTTTGAGGTAGTATGTTCTGAATCCCATCAGTGCTTTTACCGTATTGTGTGGTAAGAGCCTGTTTAATTTTTTTTAATGTTTATTTATTTTTGAGAGAGGGAGCTTGAGTGGGGGAGAGGGGGACTGGATCTGAAGCGGGCTTTGCACTGACAGCAGAGTGTCCGATGTGGGGCTCGAACTCACGATCCGTGAGATCATGACCTGAGCCCAGGTCAGACACTTAGTCGACTGAGTCACCCAGGTGCCACAAGAGTCTGTTTAATTTTTTTAAAAATTTTTTAACGTTTATTTTGTTTCTGAGGGAGAGAGATAGAGAACCAGTGGGGGAGAAGCAGAGAGAGAGGGAGACACAGAATCCCATGCAGGCTCCAGGGTCTGAGCTGTCAGCACAGAGCCTGATGTGGGGCTTGAGCCCATGAACTCTGAGATCATGACCCGAGCAAAGTTGGGCGCTTAACCGACTGAGCCACCCAGATGCCCCGAGTCTGTTTAATTTTTTAAGGAAATGCCGCATTCTCTTACGGACTGAATGTTTGTGCCTTCCCAAAATTCATCTATGGAAACTCTACTCCTACCCCCCTTTCCCGGTGTGACGGTATTTGGAGAGCTTTGGGAGGACATTAGGGTAAGATGAAGGCGTGTGTGTGGAACTCTCAAGGATGAGACAAGTGGCCTTCTAAGAACCTTATAAGAGCTTGCTTCTCCTGTCTTCTCTCGCCCTGTGACGATCCAATGACTAGTTGGCAGTCTGAACCTTGGAAGAGGATTCTCACTGGAGCCTGACTGTGCCGGTCCCCTGATCTCGGGCTTCCGGTCTCCAGAGCTACAAGACATAAATGGCTGTTGTTTCTAAGCCACCCAGTCTATGGTGCTTCGTCATAGCCTCAACTGACTAGGACACTGCCTTCCAAAGTGGCTGCGCCATGTTGCTTTCTCACTGGTAAAGAATGAGAGTTCCTGCTGCTCCACGTTCTCATCAACATTTCCCGGTGTCAGGGTTTGGGATTTTGGCCATTCTACCAGGTGTGTAGGGGGATCCCATGATTGCTTTAAGTTGCAATTCCCTAATGATGTAGGGTGTTGAGCTTCCTTTCATATGCTTCCTTGCTGTCTGTATATCTGTGGTGAAGTGTCTCTTCAGCCCTTTTGCTCATTTGTTAAAAATGCTTATTTATTTATTTTTGAGAGAGGGCGCAAGACGGGGAGGGGCAGAGAGAGAGGGAGACGCAGAATCCTAAGCAGGTTCCAGGCTCCGATCTGTTAGCACAAAGCCTGACGCAGGCCTCGAACCCACGAGCAGTGAGATCATGACTCGTTGGATGCTTAATCGACCGAGCCACCCAGGTGCCCCTCTTTTGCTCCTTTTTATTAAAAAAAAAATTTTTTTAGCGTTTACTTATTTTTGAGACAGAGAGAGACAGAGCATGCACGGGGGAGGGTCACAGAGAGAGGGAGACACAGAATCTGAAACAGGCTCCAGGCTCTGAGCGGTCAGCACAGAGCCCGACGTGGGGCTCGAACCCACGGACCGTGAGATCGTGACCTGAGCCAAAGTCGGACGCTTAACCGACCGAGCCACCCAGGCGCCCCTCTTTTGCTCCTTTTTAATTGTGTTGCTCGTTTCCTTGTTTTGGACTGTTAAGAGTTCTTTGCATGTTTTGGATAACAGTGCTTTATTGACTATGTCCTTTGCAAACATTTTCTCCCAGTCTCTAGCTTGTCCTCTCATTCTCTGAAGCCGCTTTGTTTTTCAAGCTTACGATTCTTGGTTCACTGAGGTGACACACACAGTTGGAAAAAGTTTAAATTTCTACCGCAAAATCTCATCTTCTCCCTTATGTATTAATTACAGGCTGGCTCGTGCCACTCTCCCTCCAGTCTCCCAAGCATCATTTCTCAAGTTGCCCGGAGTCATTTTACATCCACTTCCCCTAAAAGTCTGGGTCCCAAGATTTCCCACGTAAGAGGGGGCCTGTTACATGTTTGAGCCTTGGCTGTCAGATGGAAACAAAGTGGAGATCTCTTCACTTTTATCCACCTATCATCTTTTTACATTTCCTCTTCCTGAATCAGTTTCCCATTTGCTTTAGTAGTTTTCTTTGTCCCCTCACAGCCGTAAGGCAAAAATGTTAGCCTGATTTCACAACCAAGGGAGACAAAAATCGGGGTGTGATTGGTTTCCCATAGAATGCACCGCTGGAGCCAGCCGCAAAGAAGATTCGGCTGCTCATTTGTACTATCGTTTTCAGGCATTAGCGCCTTGCTTATTAACACCTGAGTGAAGGGAGTTGGTGAATGGTGGTGCATGAGGACGTTTATTTGGATTTTCACATAGGTTGACGAAATCGAAGCGGAAGTCTGAGGCCCAGTAGCAAGGCTCTGTGTTTTCCAGGCAAGTCCGTGGAGATGATCAGACATAAGGAACTCCACGAACTTTTTTGCTCATTGAGAGTGTCCGTGGAAAGCGAAGGAAAGTGGACTCTGGTCCAGCAGACAACGTTGCTTCGAAAGCCTCACTCCTAAAGGCCTGTCGTTCCGATCTAGGTGAAAAAGCCAATCTGACCGTTGTGGCACGACTCCGATGTCCCACGTGTTCAGCACAGGCAGGAAGACACAGTTCAAGTAACAATGAGTAAAAGCCAGCCTGCCAGATGAGCTTGTTTTTCAGGTTTCGAGGGGTAATTTGCCCTTTTGACAGATATTTGTGTGTTCCCTGTTCTGGGCAAACCAGCTCATACAGCCGGAAAAACGTAGTCCGAGGGACACATCCAAGACGCCAAAAGTTACATGACCCAAGAAGAGCAAAAGTCATCTCGCGTTCTCAGAAGGAGGGAGTTCTCTCCGTTCAGCAGGTGCCACCAGACAGACTTCAAGGACGACATGATCGTGAGCTAGGTCTTAACAAAGGACAGGATGTTGGCAAGTGGAGACGGCAGGAAAGGGTGTTTTGGATGGAACAGCATCTTGGGGGAAATGTGTGGATGTAGAAGTCTGTGTCCTCTGGTTCCCTTTTGGGAAAAGACCAGTTCACTGTGGCTGGAACGTAGAACATACATAAAGACGTAAGCGAGAAGGGAAAAGGGTTAGGGGAGACAACATCAGGACTCTTGGTGTTCGTCATCTTTGCTGCTTAAGGAATTACCCCCCACTTTAGCAGCTTTGGGCAAAACTAATTGTTATTTAATGGTTTCTGTGGGTGGGGCGCCTGGCTGGCTCAGTCAGTTAAGCATCTGATAGCGGTTCAATTCATGATCTCACTGTTCGTGGGTTCCAGCCACGCGTTGGGCTCTGAGTTGGCGACTCAGAGCCTGAAGCTGCTTCAGATTCTGTGTCTCCCCCTCCCTGCTGCTCACACTCTGTCTCTCTCTCAAAAATAGATAAACATTAAAAAAATTGTTTTTAATTTCTTTGGGTCAGAAATCTGGTGTAGGTTAGCAGGCTGACTCAGGCCTGCTCAGGGTCTCCCAGGAGGCTGCAGTCAAGGATATCCGTGAGTCTGGGTTGTAGTCACCCGATGCTTGTCTGGAGCTGGAGGTTCCATTTCTAAGCTCACATGGCTGTGGATACCGTGAGGATATCACACGCTGTGGATCATTCGGGGCCAGTTTCAAGTCTGACGGGCGCAACTCTCTTTACAGGGGTGCAGATGGGGCTCTGCACATCTTTGAGGGGCTACGGTCATATTGGAGATGTTATGGAAGAATTTTTGAGCAGCCGAGCCTGGGAACGGATAAACAGAACTTTACGCCTCCCAAAATGTACTTAGTGACATCCAACCTCATGCATTAGATAAATGGCGGAACGAGTAGATGCTGGGGTGAACAGCTGGAGGAATACTGCAGGTCTAGATGAGATCTAATAAGGCCCAGCTGAGATAGAAGCAGCAGGGTGGGAAGGGAGATCCAGATGCCCAAGTCAGTAGCGCAAAGGATATCTCAATAGAACTTAGTATCTATCTCCAGAATAACTCAAGCAGGGGTCCAATGATGCCTAATGCACTTGTTCTATGTGTATGAACATGTGAAAGACATTAAATACTTAATATTTAGGTGGTCGGCGAATAGAGAAATGACATCTTTATAAAGATCCATTCAACAAGCGCATAGTTTCAGGGACTAGTGGCTATGAAGTCACTTCCTGTTTTGGACTTAATCCTAGCAGGCCATCTCGTTTCGTGACAGCAAAAAAAAAGGAAGAATAGAATACAACGTGCTCTTTCCAATCCCTTTGCTCATCACCAGAGCATTTCACTCCTCGCCTGCTCGGAAAGCCAATAAGCCAGCAAACCCCTGGGCCAGGGCCCAGAACTGGCATCCGCTCCAGCTCTTGGATGTAAGTCAGACCAATTACAGGTTGTGGAGACACTGCAGGTTGTTTGAAAACATTAAGTAGGTCAGATCATCCTGTGAAACGTAGGCTGCCAACTTCTTCATTAGTCAGGAGACCATTTATTCAATTATTCATGTATTTGACATCTGTTTCTAGAGTTCAGGGCAGTGTGATGGGGATTCGGAGTCTTACCCAAAGGAGACTGAGACCCTGCCCTCTGGAGATCTACAGTCTTGCAGGGACATAGCCATAAAAGGCTAGAATACGATGGCACCATTATACGCCATGCAACACAAATTTCACGGCGACACGGTTGAAACAGGCCATCGACGTATTTTTGGATCCCTCCCTAATAGCAAAGTTGAGAAGTGGTGAAAAAAACTGCAGGAAGACAGTGCCGTCGGCAGGGAACCAGCATTTCCAAGCCAGCATCCAACCGCCAAGATGGCCCATGACACTATAAATATAGTTCAGGTGGTCTGAAACCGTGCTCTAAGAACTGAAATGTCACGCCTCACTTTTTATCAAGCCGAGAGAAGAATTAGTTAAAATCACAACCGCTCCCTGGATGAAGACGGCATTAAGACTATCTTAACTGGGATCTCTGAAAATCATCCACTAATCCAAAGGCGGGCAAAAATACCAACAACGCGTCAAGAAGGAGGCAGAAAGATGAAACATCACAGGTAACTTTAAAGGTCAGGGCCGGGTCAGTGCTACTCTGCAGGCCTGCCCAAGCAGAGTTCTGGTGATGAGTACCTCTGGGGCCGATGAGTAGGAACAGCTTCTCTGGGAACAAGCAACAGGGGTAGTAGGAGGGTCGAGGCACAGGCATTGGAGGAGATGATGAGTAGGGAAATGATGGCCTCCGCAGGCTCAGGACATAAGCAGTGCCAGGGAGATAGAGAGTCAGCAACATGGTTTCATGGCTGATGAGAGCAGGTGTAGAGGCATGGCCAGCCCTTCTTGTTCTCACTTGTCTAGATGGAGGGAAGAAGTGACCGCTACAACTGGACGATGGTTTCTTCCATCTGGAATAAGTACCCCCTCGCGGACAGTCCCGGAGCATCTTGAGCTCGCCTGTCTCACAGCACCCAGTTGTGATTGCCTCCTTACTTGTGGGGGCCCCTGCGGAGGTTATAATCTTCTCGATGTGTCCATTACTTCTCTATTTGCATTACCCCGCACGGTGCTTAGCGTACAGACGCCATTAGATGTTTGCTACATGAGACAGTGATTGGACAATTTGTTGTTGGGCTTTGTTGGAGCGTTCGGTGGAGGAGAATGAACCGCGGCACGTTAGATGGGGAAGACAGCGTGAACGTGTAATGAATATTTCTCATCTACCCAGTATCTGAGCCCCCCCCCCCCATCTTTTCCTTTGAGGAATTCCCAGTTTCCTTGGTGGAATTCACCATTTTTGAGTCATGGAAGGAGGCGGGTCCTCCCCACCCTTAAAGGTGGCCAATCTGTCAACTCGTCTTTGCCAACCTCCCTTGCCGCTAGGGCATGGACATGGGACCTGAGGTCCACCAACCAGATGCACCCCATCCCCTGCATCTCTGAATAGGGAACTTGTAAGAAGCAGGGACAGAAGAAAATCCGCATGACTTTGAGAATTCGTTCTGGCACCGTAAGCTTCTGCGCCTGGTTCTCCAGCCCTCCCAGCAATTTTGTGAGCTGCCCAATATCCCTTTTGAGAAATTCTTTTTTTTACTTAAATCAACCGGAGTCGGTTTCTGTAACTTGCAGCGTGGAACCCTCACTGATACAAGGTTAAATCCTGGGGGACCAGGTTAGAACTTTCCAATATTATCTGCAGGCAGCAGGGAACCACTTACACTTTTTAAGGGGCTTGTGACAATCACAGAAGTGCCCTAAGAAGATCAAACTGACAGCAGCATGTAGCACGAACTGGAGGAAGATGAGTCTGGAAGAAGAGAGAGCAGGTAGGAAGCTTTTGCACCTATGCAGGTGAGAAGCGATGCAG
The DNA here is from genome assembly GCF_014898765.1 of Herpailurus yagouaroundi. Classification (NCBI taxonomy): domain Eukaryota; kingdom Metazoa; phylum Chordata; class Mammalia; order Carnivora; family Felidae; genus Herpailurus; species Herpailurus yagouaroundi. Next base: position 13,068,560 of record NW_024412423.1, on the reverse strand, counting down.
TAATGAGGGACCGCACTAGAGATTCTTAACTGCTCAGACGGTCGGCAAACAGAGAGAGGTCCGTGTCTGATTCCCTTTCTGGTTTTCCGCAGAGATTTCAGGCTAGTGCAGGGAAAACTGTGCTTCAGGGGAGACTACGTCATTCCGATCACACCTTCCCAGATTATCTGACTCTAGTCTTTCAGCGTCTTGAAGCTATGTTGCAACTCGGTAATTGGTAGACAAGTGATAGGGCCGTAAAATAATTCTTGTCAACAGACGCATACAGTCTGCCTCGCGGAGACTCCGCTGGCTTTCCTTCCTTCCTCATGGTGGAAGAGGCCGGTTTTGCCACCATTTGCCCCATTCTGATCTATGAACGTGACCTTCGATGAACATTCTCCCTCGAACTTATTGAAACAGCTCACTAGTGTCCGCGCTAGTGAAATAAATAAAATCCTTAACTTGTGTTCATATTTACATCTGTCTGACACTCCAATCTAAACCTTTTGGTAAAAAAACGTCCACAACCTTGATTTCTTTCTTTGTAAATGGCTTCTGGAAACACAGCTCCAAAAGTAGATAAATGACTGTGATTCCTGTCATCCTATGTTTGTGTTTAGCACTAGAGGTAAATTTCTAGTAAATGACAGAATTTACCTGAAAGAGGGCCACTTGCCAAGTGCAAAGGCCAGTGTTTCGAAAGTTAAGTCCAGATAAGATATCAAAGGCTTGGTGCAATCTCTGCCTTCCGGAGAACCCTGAGAGTTCCCACGGTGAGCTTGCTTCTCGTTTCCCAAAATTTTTCGGCCTATTCTTGAAGATAGCACTTTTGTTAATTGCAGAAAAAAGCGACATCATGTCAAGTGACAGAAAAAGAACAGGGGTTGCATCCATATTATCGGCAGCCGTCAAAAAGAAATAGATATTTGTTGTTGTTGTTGTTGTTGTTTTTAATGAGGTCAGCTTTATGCCCAACGTGGTGCTTGAACTGACGACCCTGAGCTCAAGAGTCACGTGTTCTACCAACTAAACCAGCCAGGCGCACCTGGATATTGTTTTGTTTTATTTTGTTTTTCTTCATCGTTTTATTTATTCACTTATTTTTAAGAGAGAGGCGGAGAGAGCATGAGTGGGGTAGGGACCATGGGGGTGGGGGGGTGGGTGGGGGACAGGGGATCCAAAGCAGGCTGTCTACTAACAGCAGAGATCCCTATGAGGGGCTCAAACTCAGGAACCGTGAGATTGTGATCTGAACAGAAGTCAGACGCGTAACCGGTTGAGCCCCCCAGGTGCCCCTAGATAGTTGCTTTTCAAGAAACGGAAGCAGGCAAATAATGATTTCACACGTAGTTGGCTCATTCATACGTCAAGTGTTTGTCACCCAGTGTCCTAAGTGCATAGATGATCCAGGAGAATTGTATGAGGCGTTAAAATCTCTGCATGGCTTAAGAAAGCCCTACGTAGATCACAATGAGTGTGAACGGATGGTGGGTGGTTCTGTTTACAGGGCCAAACTTAGGGCCGCATGCCAAATTCCTTTCAGTGGACTCCAAGGAAATGACCCAATTCCATGGTTACGTTAGAAGATTGTTCTATGGAATATTGCTTCACATAAGTGGACTGTCACATAAGTGGGGTGAGAAGTCTTTGAATCCCTTTCACCGAAATGGAATTCGATTTGTCCTGCAATCATAAAATGTAGGCTCGCGGTGCAAGAAACCCTTCTGTGGGTTCATGAATGCTGGTCTATTTTTTACACAGAGAGATCTCAGAAGCTAGCATTCAGAAATGTGCTCACGCAATATGTCACAATATGTTGTTTAACAAAAATATAGAAGAAAGTCATATCTGCCGCAAATGAGGAGTGTCATTAATGGATCAGCTGCAAGTTGCTCACAAGGCGTCTGACTTGGCACTTGGCTGGAGAGAACCACTTACTTAAGCAATTCCTCGCTATTAGTTTTCACTTGTTTGTCTTGGCTTCAGCACAAAGCTGCTTTCAAAAGCAGGTGACAAAATGAATTCTACAAAGGCTCAAGCATACGGCCTTACTTCGGGTCATTTGTAACTTCGCAGATTGTTGGTAAAGAGCATAAGAGCATTAATAGGCTGGCGGTTTTTTGTTGTTGTTTTTTTTTTAAACCCATTTGGATAAGGGGTTTCTCAGAAAGAACCTTGCCATCCACAAGCGCCTGGGTAGCTCAGTGGGTTAAGCGTCCTATTCTTGATTTCTGCTCAGGCCATGATCTCACAGCTGGTGGAATTTGAGCCTCACGTGGGGCTCTGAGCCCATAGCAAAGAGTCTGCTTGGGGTTCTCTCTCTCCTGTTCTCTCTCTCTCTGCCCCTCCCTCCTGCTCCTCTTCCCCTCCCTCTCTGTCTCAAATATAAATAAGCAAAGATTAAAAAAGAAAGGAAGGAAGGAAGGAAGGAAGGAAGAAAGGAAGGAAGGAGGGAGGGAAGGAAGGAAGGAAGGAAGGAAGGAAGGAAGGAAGGAAGGAAGGACGAACCTTGCCATCCATAAAGCACGGGCTTAAAGCAGACTGTGTGCAAATCGTGACTCCATCATCCATCCCCACGCTGTTTGACCCTGAGCAAATTGCTTCAACCTCCCATGTCTTGGTGACTCATCAGTAAATCCAGAGTCCTGATGAGACATAAATACGTGAAGTGCTCAGGATAAAGTCTGGTCTGTAGAAATTCCGTCAAAATGCTTGCTAATGTTTTTAAGATCCAATTAGTGGTTGAAAAAAGCGTTCCTGAAAACTACGGTCCCCGCTCCTTCCCAACATGTAGAGGGGGAAAAAGCATCTTCAGTACCGCCAATGGCCAGGGAAGAACAACGTGTCAGACTAGTCACTTCTCTGTTCTGTGCTGTCCTCTCTCCCCTGCATGTTGGCCACGCTCCTGTGAAAAGGACCCAATAATGAAAATGGTTGGTTTGTAGGAACCTCCCATAAGATGTGAAAGGAAGGGTCCCTGGACTACAGCCCATCCTTTTTTTTTTTTTAATAAATGTTTATTTAAAAAATTTTCGGGGCGCCTGGGTGGCGCAGTCGGTTAAGCGTCCGACTTCAGCCAGGTCACGATCTCGCAGTCCGGGAGTTCGAGCCCCGCGTCGGGCTCTGGGCTGATGGCCCGGAGTCTGGAGCCTGCTTCCGATTCTGTGTCTCCCTCTCTCTCTGCCCCTCCCCCGTTCATGCTCTGTCTCTCTCTGTTCCAAAAATAAATAAACGTTGAAAAAAAAAATTTTTTTTTAAATTTTTGTTTCCCGTTTATTCATTATTGAGAGACAGAGAGAGACAGAACATGAGTGTGGGAGGGGCAGAGAGTGGAGGAGACACAGAATCTGAGCAGGCTCCAGGCTCTGAGTTGACGCGGGGCTCAAACCCATGAACCGCGACTCGGTGTCCTGAGCTGAAGTCGGACGCTCAACCCACTGAACCACCCAGGTGCCCCTAGAGCCCATCCTCGGTAGGAAATTACCTGACGCTTCCTCAGCTCAGTGGGAATGATCAGAATTTTTTTTGATCGTTCTTTTTGCACATTCCAGCACATCTCATCCCGAATGGTGAGCGCAATAAATGTAAACACCACTGCCTTTTATCTCTCTGGCTAAATAGTTGGGAAGTCTGAGTGGGGTCCTTACCTCCTCAGGCTTATTTTCAAAGCATCAGTCCTGGAAGAGGTAGACAGACTTCCTGCTCCTGGACGAGGCGGCCTGCTGTTAACATTCCACTCGAGGGGTTAACATTCCAGGGATGACCCCACTAGTGTGTTGTGTGGAGAAGTGGGCAATGCCTCCCAGGATTCCCGGACCCCAACCAAGAGGAGCCGGGAGGCACGGGGGAGTTCACCCAGAGCGTGAACGAGTCACATAACTTCTTGTAACTTGCAACACAAGCTTTGTTTAACATTCAAGTAAGATGCCAGGGATAAGAGGGAGAAAGGGAGGGAGAGAGAGAGAGAGAGAGAAAGTTAAGTAAGCTATGGTGAGGACAGCCTAAAGGTCAAAATTGTAATATTAAATAAATCTTACAAGATTTTATAAACCCTAATTTATTGTCTATGTGCAACTGACATTTTAGCTCTCGGTTTAATACCAGACCCTTCAAAGTATTCTTGTAGAAGAATGGTTGATAACCCTCTTACACAGTATAATTGGAATTCTGCATGTTAGAACATTTGGTTTCTGAAAGATTTTTGTAAATGTTAATAGCCGTCTTTTAAAATGGTCTAAGTGTGAAATGCTATGAAAAGCAAAGGTTTAAATGTCACTCTGTCTATAATTTTCATATTGTAAAAACTAAATAAGTTTTTAAAAATGGAAAACCTGAAAAGCCTCCTGCGAGTTTGAAGATAGCCAGTCGTTCATTCTTCTTTTTTGAAATAGATATGACATTTAGCTAAATGAGCCAAATTTGGAACTAAAAGTAAGCTGTTGTTTCCTAAAATTTACTGTTGAACGTTTAGCCTAAACTGAAAGGCAATGAGATTTAGGGAGTTACCCGCTTTTTCCCATGCTGCCCGACATTATGGTTCAAGATCTGTCTTTAAAGCGCGCACCTGATGAGGCACCCATGTATACACGGTCATTACCATCTGCGTTTTTATTCTCGACCGTGGCAGGTTTTTTTGTTTTTTTTAATTTTTTTTCAACGTTTTTTATTTATTTTTGGGACAGAGAGAGACAGAGCATGAACGGGGGAGGGGCAGAGAGAGAGGGAGACGCAGAATCGGAAACAGGCTCCAGGCTCCGAGCCGTCAGCCCAGAGCCCGACGCGGGGCTCGAACCCACGGACCGCGAGATCGTGACCCGGCTGAAGTCGGACGCTCAACCGACTGCGCCACCCAGGCGCCCCTCGACCGCGGCAGTTTGACTCCGGGGTGTGCCGGGGGAATCAGGTTCCTTGGGACGACAGAATGATTTGACTGTTGTGAAAATTGCAAATATTACCCCTTCCTCCCCCACCCCCACTTTTTCCTCCTTCTTCTCTCTGGTTAGCATGTTCTTCGCTTTAAATATTCACCGCACATGAGAAAAAGTGTTCATTTTCCTCCCCGTCTCTATGTGGGAATCTGAATTCTGCGCCCTCTCCAGTACTTAGCAACCTGAGTATATGCACATGAAGACTGAGCGTCTGATAAATAAAAAAACAAATTACTCACAATAAGGTCTGTACCTTGCTGCTCAGACCCCGTTTGTGCCTAAATGCCCTGGCGTCGTTCTACAAAGTGATGTTGGTTTATGTGGGTGCTGCTAGAAATTTGTTACTCTACATAAAGTACCAGAGGTTACAAAGGAGTCAATTAATAAACATGTAGAGGGGCGTCTGGATAGCTCAGCAGGTTAAGTGTCTGCCTCTTCATTTCAGTTCAGGTCATGATCTCACGGTTTGTGGGTTCGAACCCTGCATCGGGCCCTGTGTTGATGCGTGGAACCTGCTCGGGATTCATTCTCTCTCTCTCTCTCTCTCTCTCTCTCTCTCTCTCTCTCTGCCTCTCCCTTGCTCATGTGCACACACCCCGCTCCTCTCTCTCAAAATAAAGAAATAAACATTTTAAAAGATGTAAATGAGGGGCCCCTGAGGCTCAGCTGGTCGAGCCTCTGACTCTGGATTTCAGCTCAGGTCGGGATCCCAGGGTTGTGGGATTAAGCTCGCATCAGCCCATGTTGAGCGTGGAGCCTGCTTAAGATTTTCCCTCTACCTCTCCCCCGCATGTACACATACACATGCTCTCTCTCTCTCTCTCTCTCTCTCTCTCTCTCTCTCTCTCTCTGAAATAAAATTTTTAAAAAATGTAGATCAGTTGGGATTCCAGAGTTATCTTACAACATAGCACACTCGTGACTGTGTTTCACTATGCCTTGCTCCTTGGAAGAGAAAGGAGCCCAATTACAGCTCAAGCATCAGCACTACACGCAGATCAGACCTACACTTCCTCTGTTCCTCTCAGCACACGCGCGACATCTCAGTGTCCTTGCCCAGCACACGGGGAAAAGTTGGTTGAGTACTGCTGTTCTGATATACACGAAGGGTATTTTTATAGAATCACGTACAGCTTCACTGAGTGTCCCTCAGCCTTTAATCTGTAAATAGAAACCAGTTTTAGGCCAAGCCAATATCAAAGGCCGAGTCAAGAGTTACAACACTTTCCACCGGGATAAATTAAGGGTACATGTAGTCTGATCCCCCGTCATTGTAACCTTGAGTTTAGTAACAGACCTTCATAATATCACTCTCATAAACTGGATGCGGTGCCTCCTACTTCTCCATAGTGAAGGAAAACTGAACATCCTTCCATGTGACAATGGGATTTGGGGGCAGGGGCCTCATAGTCTGAGAGAAGCTTTAATAGATGATTATTTAGTTACAGCGCAAGACCGGGGATTCTCAAACGTTAGCCAACATCAAATCATCTGCAGGGGTTGTTAGAATGCAAATTGCTGAGTCCCACCCCCAGCTTCTGATTCAGTAGATCCAGGATAGGGCTGAGATTTTGCATATCTAACAAGTTCCCAGATGGTGCTGATGCTGGCTGTTTCATTGCCACACTTTGAGAACCACTGAAAATTGTGTGCTTTTCCAGCGCCCAAGCAGAAACATAACTGGGTTATAGCTAAGAATCCTGAACAGCAAGCGTTCTAAGTCATCTAGGGACATATTTTATATGCTGCCTTTCCTGGTTTACTAGAAAGATGAATCACACAAAACTAGACATTTGCTAGATCATTTACAAAGATCATTTCTCATGGCATGGGTCATGGCATGGAGTAGTAAAACTGCTTAAAAATTTTCCAGCTTAAAAAAAAAAATGCAGCTAAATTCCTGTGGACATGTTCTCTTTGGAGCCTTGATTATTCATTCAGTCTTTTTTTCGCCCCTGAAAAACAAGAAGAAGAATAATAACTTCCATTTGTTAATTTCTTCTCCTAACATTTACCGGCTTTGTATTTTGTGGTTCCCATCGGTTTACCTCACGCAACCCTCACCGCCATCGATGAGAAAGCTTTATCATTCCCATCTGACAGATCCGAGGACGTGGCTGAGGAAGATAAAAAGGACATTTGGAGATACTGCTTTAGATAGTCTGCAAGTTAACCTTGGAGTAAACCACACTACAGAGAGCATTGTCACTGGCTCTGATTTCTTTTTACCCACTGTGCTTTGACATTAGGCACCCAGCCGCACTGAGGAGACCTCGTAAGAAACAGCCCTGTAACTCATTTGCTGCTTTCCTGTAGGGATGCTGCCACGGACATTCTGGAATTCTTTATCAAGTGTGTTTTTCGTGAGGACCTGCTGGGCAACTTCTCTTAGGTCTCAGTGCCCCGAGGGGTTGTGTTTCTCCTCAGCACTGAGTTTGATCCACAGTGTAGATCGCACACCCACACATGTCTTCCGTTAGCAGATCAACTTTATTTTTTCATCTTCCAACATCTCTGTAAGACTACTTTTTTTTTAAGTTTGTGTATTTATTTGGGGCGGGAGAGGGGGAGAGAGAGAATCCCAAGCAGGCTCCGTGCTGTCAGCACAGAGCCCAGTGCGGGACTCAAATCCACAAACCATGAGATCGCGACCCGAGCCGAAATCAAGAGTTGGATACTTAACCAACCGAACCACCCAGGCGCCCCGAGACTATTTACTTTTTTAAATGTTCTCAACAATATGACTAAGACAATTTGAGGAAACTGATAATAAACCTTGTGTCAGCTTAACTGAGCGTGTTTCCTGCAGGAAGATGCCACGGTTCCCACTGGAACGGAAAACAATAGAAGGAAGTAAGAGTAATGTGATGGGGAGAAATGAATGACTTAGGACCTGTATCGGTTGAAAGGGCTAAGCAGAGTCTGTGCACCTGTAATTTACGTGGGAAGACCTTGTAACCCATCATTATTATGCTCTTAGCATTTATGGGTTTCCCCCTCATCTCTCATTCCTACTCCATTTGAATATTTCCTTTGCATACCGGTCACATTCCTTCTCGAAAAGTGCTGCGGGGAGGAGGAGAGTTCCCTGATTATTTTGTCAGCAAATAATGAGTTTTGAGTTTCGGATGAGGCCGTAGAAGGGGAAGAGTCCTGATTGATTCTGTACAGGGTTATACACCACAGAGGGAGAAAAAACAATCCAGTTATGTGTAGTCAACATATTTTCTAAACTATTTAAGAAATCTTATGTAGCCTCCTCTTAAAATACCTGGGAACAGGGGCGCCTGGGTGGCGCAGTCGGTTAAGCGTCCGACTTCAGCCAGGTCACGATCTCGCGGTCCGTGAGTTCGAGCCCCGCGTCGAGCTCTGGGCTGATGGCTCGGAGCCTGGAGCCTGTTTCAGATTCTGTGTCTCCCTCTCTCTCTGCCCCTCCCCCATTCATACTCTGTCTCTCTCTGTCCCAAAAATAAAATAAAAACGTTGAAAAAAAAAATTAAAAAAAAAATACCTGGGAACAGCTCCCCGCAGCTTGTTTTCCTTACGGCAAAGCCCACAAAGAAAAAGAGACTCTCCCCACAATTTACTAATTAATCGTAAAGGGGAAAAGAGGAACTACACAATGGAAGACCCTGGCAAGGACCGCCTTACCCAGTTTAGGATCACCGAGGACGAGACGAACAGCATCACGGGAAGAGGACACAATACCCCACACCACTTACCCGACAAGAAATTCTCTATGAGTTTGTTATTAGGAATTCAAAGGGTTGAATGAATATCCTGAATCTTATCCTACCGCAACCTCAGATAAACCCAAACGGAGAGATATTCGACAAAACAAATGGTCTGTGCTCTTTTGTTTTTCGTCTTCCCAATTTTTGATCTGTGCTCTTCAAAACAATATCGTGAAGGACAAAGCAAGATTAAGGACACATTCCAGATGAATCATAACTAAGTAAAATGCAAGATCCGAAACTAGATTCAGAACTGGGGGGTAATTTACTACGAAGGCATCACTGGGGCCATTGGGAGAATTTGAATAAAGATCTGTAGATTAGATAATGGCCTTCTATCAGTGTTCAACTTCCTCATTTTGACCATTGTATCATTGGTATGTGAATAAATATCCCTCTTCTTAGGAAATACACAATGCGGTATTTAAGGGTAAGGAGACACTCTGTCTGCCCTGTGTTCTTCAATGGTTCAGGAAAATGAATCATACAATAATTATATGCATATGTATGTCTTATGTGTGGCTTTAACTCATCCTCATTATGCAATAGAGTAAAAATATAAATAGCTTATATAGTAGGTACATGTGTATATATATATATATCAAGTATATATATATCAAGTATATATATATACCAAGTATATATATATAAATATATATATATCAAGTATATATATATATAAAGAGAAAGAAAATTTCTACATAATATATAGAGGGGGGAAAGAATATTAAATTTTTTTTAACGTTATTTATTTTTGAGACAGAGAGAGACAGAGCATGAACAGGGGACAGTCAGAGAGAGAGGGAGACACAGAATCTGAAACAGGCTCCAAGGCTCTGAGCTGTCAGCACAGAGCCCGAGGCGGGGCTCGAACTCACAAACTGCGAGATCATGACCTGAGCCGAAGTCGGCCGCTTAACCGACTGAGCCACCCAGGCGCCCCAAGAATATTAAAGCAAGTGACAAAAATGTTAAAAACTAGGGAATCTGCTTTGTACTGTTGTATGTTCTTTGTAGTATCATTGCAGTTTTTCTGTATGTTTGAAATTATCACACAGTTTTGAGTTTTCACTCTTCTTTCTTTTCTTTCTTTCTTTCTTTCTTTCTTTCTTTCTTTCTTAAGAAGAGAACTGCCACAAAGTGTTCTTTTCCTATGCACTCGTGAATAGTGTTGCCTGTGATGTGGCAAAGCCCATAGCTGCAAAATAAGGTCATTCACATAACAAACATAGTCATCTTTAAAGCGTGATGCCTGGTGAAAACCACTTCCTTTCATGCATAGGCTTGGCTAAATCCTTTAAAAAAAAAAAAATCTGGGGGCGCCTGGGTGGCGCAGTTGGTTAAGCGTCCGACTTCAGCCAGGTCACGATCTCGCGGTCCGTGAGTTCGAGCCCCGCGTCAGGCTCTGGGCTGATGGCTCGGAGCCTGGAGCCTGTTTCCGATTCTGTGTCTCCCTCTCTCTCTGCCCCTCCCCCGTTCATGCTCTGTCTCTCTCTGTTCCAAAAATAAATAAACGTTGAAAAAAATTTAAAAA